>NC_091989.1:22827223-23092017 GCF_044704955.1 Pristiophorus japonicus | reverse complement strand
AGAAAGAGAGAGAGAGAGAGTGGGGGAAGAGAGAGAGAGAGAGAGAGAGAGAGAGAGAGAGAGAGAGAGAGAGAGAAAGAGAGAGAGAGAGAGACACACACGGGTGGGGTAGGGGTGGGAGGAAGCGAGACACGGGTGGGGTGGGGGTGGGAGGGGAAAATCGAGACACGGGTGGGGATGGGGGGGGAACTCGACATGGGTGGGGATGGGGGGGGGGCGGATCGGAGGGGAGAGGGGGAACTCAGGGAAGACGGAACACGGTCTTCCAACCCCATATAAGGGACATCGTTGGAGTGGATGATATCCAGAAGTCACGACAGTCACTGTTCACTTTATACCCAATAAACCTGTTAACAATCCGTGCACAATGCCCCATCTATGGTGGGGTGGGGGCAAAGGGTTGCACTTGGACTGGGGTAAGGCACTTTGGCTGGCCCTTGTTGTCCTCTGGGGAGCTCTGTCGCTTCAGGAAGTCAAAGTGGATCAAGTTACAAGTTGCAATGTCAGAGACCTTGGGATGGGCGGATCCAGTTACACATTCCAGTGAAACTTCAGGGTGTGGCTTATCCTCCAAGGGGACCAATCAGACAATAGGTGGAGCATGGCGGCTATTTTTGAAGTACAAATAAGCGCGTCCTTAAATTAAGTCATTACTGTGTCCCAATAGTTTTGAAGAAGAGCTGCCAATAGGAATGATATGTACGAACAGCCATTGGGAGCCCATATTAGATTATTTTTTAAATCAATACTACTGCAATATATCAAATATAGCTGCTACCTAATATATAGCATTACTATATCAGAGCTCTTGGGTTTTTTGTGTGCTATATGAAGGGAAAGGCACCCAAAAGGCTACATTTTTATACTCTCATTACAGCCATATGATCACGTAATTCACTTAATTAAAACAGTTGGCTCTATAACTAAGACACACAGATATGCAGGATTGTTGCCACACGATCCGCATGACCAAGGGGACAGTATGTCATAAGCTCACAATTGTGACCATTACTACAGCCAAAACAAAGGGAGAATTGAACACACCAGTTGCAGCTTCTCTACCCCAACCAAAGGGGCGGGGGAGGAGGAGAGGGGGGAGGAGGGGGGGGGGAGAAGAAAAAAAAAATCACTCAAAAATCATAAAGCAAAGTTATAATTTTAAAAATCTACTGCTCTTAAATCCATTGCCTCTTTTCACCCCCACCCCCTCCAACAACCCCAAAAAGGATTAGCCAGACAACATCTTGAATGTTTTTCCAAGTCTTAAGCATTGCTCCAGCTCATTAATTACTGGCAGGCCAAAATCATAATCAGACAGCTGTAAACAGCAGCAATACTAATGTACACACAACAGGAGTTCTGGGTGTTGTCAATTCACTCTCCATATTGAGAATTCGTTACTTAGCAGCACAGACATTTTTTTAATATTTAATGTATATACTCTCCTACTGAGTTGAAGTTTGCATTTTTGTACTTACAATAAACTATCCTTTCATGCTTCTATGTAGCATGTTTGATCCAAGTTTATAATTCCAGAGAATAGCAGATTACCTCAAAATTTTAATGGTTAGAAATGCTTAATTTTGATGTTAGATAAAACAGCAACTTTCACTACTTTTCTAAAAGTTTGGTCAGAATCCATTTTATTTAAAAAATGTTAAGTAATATTTATGATCTAATATACAGCTCTAGTCTATTCCTTATTCCATTTGCAAGTATTATTGTTTTTTTTACTCACTGATTGAAATTGCATCAATTTGCTAAAAGCAAAGAAGACAGATTTTACTGGCAGTTCTCAGTTCATTCAGATTTAGTGAAGATCCTGTTCTCGTTGTATATGATATGGAGTAACTGCCTGCTAACAGGAGAATAGAGCTCAGTCAATCGTCTTTCTGTAGCTATCATAAACAAGTACTTGTTCACGTGTTCCCCATCTCCTTACTGCCATAAACATCTGCTTTATATGGGGATTGGGGGGGGGGGGTGGGGGGGGGAGGGGGAGAGAATGGGGCACCGATTCACTATATTCAGAGACAAAAACCTGCCACAAGCTAGATAATACTCATATATATCATCTCTTATGGTAAAATGACTCAAAGTTTTCAAGATAACAAAATACTTTTGAATTAAAGTGACTCATTTTGTAGGCAAAAGTAGGAGCCATTCTGCACTGTGAATGTCCCACTAGAACGGTCAGTAAGTCTTTTCATTTTGTCAATAGTTAACAAAGGAGGAACGTTGATCAGATGAAATTTTGACATTCAATTTGTTCGGCACCACTTGTCAAAAGTGACAACCAGGCTGGAGTGGGCCAATCACAAATGGAAGTACAGTTGTCTGAAAATCCATGCCTTAACCTAACTATCAGGAGGACTCACTGCTACCATGGGATTCATTTCCCACATCAACCAGTCTTGTAGACTCAGATCAACAATTTGTCGGCAATCTTGCTCCGTGGCACTATGCCAGTTTGGAACTAGGTTGAGGCTGTTTATAACTCATTCTACATTGGACCTGTGGAGTTGGCACTGAGCACTTTCACTTAGAGTGATTTGGGTTGGATTGAAACCCAGACTTCAATGGCTAGGGTGTTAACCCATTCCCCATGAACAGTGGATTTCTGCATTTGGATGATGAGGCAAACTGCTCCATTTCACTTCTGCAATTTAAGACAATTCAACCCCTTCAAGTTCTGTCACTGCTGTAGAAAACTCCCAGTTATATTATTCTATGCATTAAATTTGGCAAACAGCCACTGTGTGCCTGTCAAGTTAACTTACTATTATTAAACTAGCGATTCAAGGATTTTTAGAAATGTGAAATCCCATTTTTCAGTAGTTATATATATCTACCCATTCGCCGATCCATATACAAGACAACCCACATACTTCCCAGACCCTAAGAGTGTTAAAGAATGGAAGTTGAATACCTTTTGAAATCCGATGTACATTCTCCTACTTCACATTTTCCAGCAGGAAACCAGCCACACTATTGCAAGTAGTCAGCAAGCACAGTATCCAATTCCATACACTGCAGTGGTCTTCCTCCCCACTTTATACTCAGTAAAGACATTCCTCTTTTTCCAACAGCAGCACAAGCTTCTCAACTTGCCTACAAGCATAGAATGCATCAACTGGTCACATCCTCCTCCAAGTAAAGTGAGATGCAACTGTAAGCATTGTCTCTGGATTATACACTGAACAATGACTCATTTGTTTCAAAATTCATGTTCTTGTGTGACCTGAGGAAAAAAAGTGTTCTGTCTCTACTGTGCCACTCAGACCATAGTCCCAGATTATTTTTCTCCTGTTATTAACACCTGTTTAAAAAGTCTAAACATCAGGGGTAGCGGGGGGAAGGTTCGAATAATTATTTTAATTTACTTGTTTTGATTTGTCAAGTTTGAGCTCTGGTGTCATTCTTTCTGCTTTTGGCTGTGTTTCCACCCCCCCCCGCCTTTTTTGGGGTGGGGGTGGGGGGTTTCCTCAATTATTGGTTCACCCTTAAAATGTCAATTCCAAAGCTGAATTGACAAGTCTTTCGCCAACTGTGCTGAATAGCTGCCAAAGGATACACCCTCATGTACCGTATAGGCCAACAATAAAACATCAGTACACAGAGGGAAAAAAAAGCCATTTAGTCCATCAAGCCAATGCCATCTATCATGTCCCTCCCCAGAAGCAGATGTCTGCTGATTCTCTTGACAATTGAGAGACTGTGGAGAGGTCAAGAGAAGTGGTAGTGAGGTAGAGCTGGGTGTCATCAGCGTACATGTGGAAACTGACGCTGTGTTCCCGGATGATGTCGCCAAGGGGCAACAGGTAGATGAGAAATAAGAGGGGGCCAAGGATAGATCCTTGGGGGACACAAGAGGCAAAAGTGCTGGGGCGGGAAGAGAAGCCGCTGCAGGTGATTCTCTGGCTACGATTAGATAGATAAGAATGGAACCAGGCGAGTGCAGTCCCACTCAGCTGGATGACGTTGGAGAAGGATAGAGTGGTCAACCATGTCAAAGGCTGCAGACGTCAAGAAGGATGAGGAGAGATAGTTTATCTTTGTCACAGTCACAAAGGATGTCATGTGTGACTTTGACGAGAGCCGTTTCGGTACTGTGGCAGGCGTGGAAACCAGACTGGAGTGATTCAAACCTGGAATTGCAGGAAAGATGGGCACAGATTTGGGAGGCGACACACGTTCAAGGACTTTGGAGAGGAATCGAGATGGGGCGGTAGTTTGCAAGGACGGAGGAATCGAGAGGTTTTTTTTTGAGGAGAGGGGTGATGATGGCAGATTTGAGGGAGAGGAGGACAGTACCAGAGAGCAAACTGTTAATAATGTCAGCTAATATACGAGCCAGAAAAGGAAGTTGGATGGTCAGCAGTTTGGTGGCAATAGGGTCAAGGGAGCAGGAAGTGGGTCTCATGGACAGGATGAGCTCGGAAAAGTCATGAGGGGAGATCGGAGAGAAAATGGAGAAAGGTGTGAGGTCAGGGCTAGAGCAGGGGGCTTCCTTCAAGGAAGTTTGGCCCGGTGGGCTAGGGGAATGAAGGGAACTGGCAGAGGCAGCCGAACGGATAGTCTCAATCTTAGAGACAAAGAAATCCATGAGCTTCTCACACTTATTGTCAAAGGTGAGGGTGGAGACTGGGGAGAGGGGTTTAACAAGATGTTTAGCATTGGAGAATAGAAGCTGGGGTTTCTCTTTACATTCCAGAATGATTCTGGAATAGTGAGCAATTTTAGCAGCCGAGAGCAGGACCAAATAGTGCTTTATGTGGTCCAGCCAGATCTGGTAGTGAATGGCTAAACCAGTTGTCCCGCCATATCCGTGCAAGTCTATGTCCCTTGAACTTAAGAGAACGAAAATCAGGGCTGTACAAGGCGGAACAGACATGGTAGAGAGCGAGTAATTGTTTTAAGAGGGACTAGGACATCAAAGGTGGTGGTGAGGGTGTGATTGAGCCTCACACCTCAAGCATCAATCCATCTTTTATATACAGATCAACTTTATGTGCATATATTATCTCAGATATGTAATAATGATGGTTCTCTTATTTTACAGCCTTCTTTTGTTTATTTTCTCATCACTTTTAAAAAACTTAAACATCCAATGATCAAAGTGTAGTTCAGAATAATATTTAGCTCCACCAGCATGTTAGCACTCGAGATAACCAATAACCACACACATTGATGCCCAGCAGAGGAGATATAAAACTAATTGAAACTCATGCATTGGATATAGGGAAGCATAACAAAATTCACGGACAACAAACAAGGAGGCGGTTCAGCAAACAGCAAGGACTGTTGACGACTTCACAAGGATATGAACAGGCTCGCAAAATGGGCAGACAGGGGTGGCAGATAGAATTTAATGTGGACATGTGTGAAGTAATGCACAGCAGAAGGAAAATAAATAAAAGTATATATTCAATGGAAAGATGAAGGGTCTGGTTGAATGGAGACACTTTGAGGTTCAAATACATAATTCCTTGAAAGTGCAAAGAACAAAGCCATAAAAGAACAATATTTCACATTTTATAAATAGGTGTATAGAATTTAAGAGCAAGAGGTTATCAATTTGCACAAGACAGTTAAGAATATTGTGTGCAGTTTTAGGTGCTCCATTGTGGCAAAGATTATTAAAGCCATAAAGCATTGCGAGCATAGATTGACCAAGATGATAACAGGTCTGAAACTTTGGTTATAAAGAGCAACTGAATCTATGACTTGATACTGCGATTATTTCCAATGGAACAGTGAAGACCATGTGGAAATTCAAGAGAGCTTTTAAAATGATGATGGGTTTCAATAAGGCGAATAGGAAATCACTGGGCCTGAAATCTCGGTTCTGGGCTTCCGGCGGGCACTCGCCTGAAAAAAGGAAAAAAGATCCGCACCTACCTTTTGCTCCTGCGCCCTCCAGTGATTTCGGTTGGAGGCTTCCTCTTCCTGCACATGGGAGCGTGTTCACATCTTGGAGATGTGGAGGGAGAAGCTGGAGTCACGTGGTGCTGGACAGCCAATGAAGGTACAGTATTCTCATTCATAATAATGGGAACTCCGTAAGTAGGAGTTCTCCTTATGAATGAGAACCCCACCCCAAACACCCAAACAATTATAAAAAATTAAGAAAACACCTCACATATTTAACATTAATTGAAATTAGTTAATGAAATGTGTTAAAAAAAATATATATATTTTGGGGATTTTTTTTAAAGTGTTGTAATTAGGGTTTAAAATAAACTTACCTTAGTAGACAGGGTTTTTAAAAATAAAAATGTGTTTTTAAATTTAATTTTTATATGTTTTAAAACTCTTGCGCTGGTTAAAGTAGGCTATGCGCCTGCTTTTACCAAGCGCAAGAGTTTGAAGGACATTTAATGGCCAAGAGATGGGCAATAGCGCAATCTCGCCCATGTGAATATCCTTCTCCTGAAAATGCGGTAAGATCTGTCAAGCTAAACCTTGACAGATCGGAAAAGCTGTTTTTTGGCGCATGCACATTGCGCGCCGAAAACCGGCTTTTGCAATGCCTTCCCGGGTACGGACCCGGTGAGGCCGCAATTTCAGGGCCATTACATATGATATGGTTGGTGAAATCAGTTATTAGGGTCACCAATTTAAAATGATCACTAAAAAAGAGTGAGGAGAAAGATATTTCTTTATACAGAGTTTTTAAAAAAGAGCATGCAGTATTTTGCTTCAGGGAGTAGTTAAGACAGAGACCATTGCATCTTTTAAGGAAAAAGCAGATAAATATCTGAAGTAGAATCTACATAGATACAGGGAAACAGCAGGGCTTTGGTATTAGTTCTGAATTATTCCAAGAGGGAGTATAGATACAATGCGTTGAACAGTCTCCTTCTGTGCTATAATCATGCATGTTTTTATGACAGGTAATTGAGTTAACTGTATAGAAATGTTACATAGAATTAGATGGAACTTCTAGCACAACAGGTCATTCTGGTCTATGCCGATGATTACGCTCCACACGACAGTCCTCACATCCTAATTCATCTCACCCTATCAACATATTCTTCTATTCCTTTCTCCCTTGTGTACATATCTAGCTTCCCCTTCTACAGTACCTTTAATATACAAAATGTTTCAAGTCACTTTGTAGGACAACAGTAAGAATTTGAAGATGGAATAAAATGGATTTTAAGAATGGTTTAGAAAGGAAAGACATGTAGAGGGGCTGGGAGGGAATTCCAGAGCAGGTACAGTCATCTGAAATCTCTGCCACTACTTGCAGGGGCAAAAGGATGGGGTGGGGGGGGGGATACACAAAGTCAGGCCTGAAGAATAAAGGATGTAGGGGGGAAAGTCTGGAAGTAATTGCAGGGGTAAACTGCAGTGAGGCCATGGAGGTACTTGTACATGAGAAAGATTTTATATCTAGTGCATGGGGGATAGCAAGCCAATATCGGTCGACAAGAATATGGGTGATAAGTGAGTAGAGACTTTGTACAAGGCAGGAAGGGAAAGACAGAAAGGCGCAGGAAACGTAGCAACCAATTTTGCGCACAGCAAAGTCACACAAACAGCGACGTGATAATAACGGGATAATCTGTTTTACTGATGTTTGTTGAAGGATAAATACTGGCCAGGACATTGGGGAGAACCCCCCTGCCAAAAGCAATTGGATTTTCCTGATAATCAATTAGTTGCTTGTGTAACATATATCAATTACCAGGATGGACGACACTAGCAAACAGGTTGAAACCATGAAACTAAGAACAAAAGGTTCTAAAACGTGGTAAATTTATAAAATTATCACAAGGCATGGGCAGGCAAGAAAGGATACAGTGTACCAAGTGCTTAGTTGCTCAACACGAGAGAATTAAACTTCAGGAGTAAATAACTCATTCTAAATGTGGCCACTGTGTTAATAAGAACATAACATAAATTGGAACAGTAGACCAATTAGCCCTTCAAGCCTGTTCTGCCATTCAATATGATCAAGGCTGATCTTCTACCTCAACTCCACTTTCCTACATATCCCTGGATTCCCTTAATATCCAAAAATCTATTTTTGTCTTGAATATACTCAATGACTGAGCATCCACAGCCCTCTGGGATAGAGAATTCCAAGATTCACAATCCTTTGCGTGAAGAAATTTGTCATCTCAGTCCTAAATGGCCAACACTTTGGGCCCAAGTTTCGGCCTCAGTTGCTCCTGATTTTTTGGAGCAACTGGTGTAGAACGGAGTCTCTTAGAAATTCAAATTATTGGCATTTAGTTTGCTCCAGTTCTAGTTAGTTAGAACAGTTTCACTTTGAAACAGAATTTTCTTTTCAAAAGGGAGCGTGTCCGGCCACTTACGCCTGTTTTCAAAGTTTCTGCAGCGAAATCTTACTCCAAACTAACTTAGAATGGAGTAAGTGAAGATTTTTGTACGCTGGAAAAAACCTTGTCTACACTTTAGAAAATCAGGCGTAGGTTACAAATCAGGCGTAGGGAATGGGGGGGGTTTAAAGGGAAGTTTACAAACATTAAACACTTCAGTTTTACAAATAAAGAGCCATCATCAATAATAAATGATAAAAACATCAATAAATCAACCAATAAATCAAACAAAAAAAATTAATAAAAAATAATTTTTTAAAAAATCAATAAAACAAAACATTTTCTACTTATCGACTGCAGCACCGGGAGCCCTCCAACAGCGTGCTGGGATGCCCCGCCCCCGCCCCCCCGCCCCGCAGTGTGTCTCTGTCAGTGTCTCTCACTCTCTGACTGTCAGTGTCTGTGTTTTTGACAGCGAGGGGAGGGGGAGGAGGAGGGTAGAGGGAGGGGGGAGGGGCGGGAGGGGGGGCAGAGGGGGAGGGAGGGATGGGGGAGAAGGGGGAGGGGGGAAGAGAAGAGGGGGGAGGAGAAGGGGAAGTGGGGGTGGAGAAGGGGAAAGGAGGCGGAGTGGAAGGGGGGGAGAAGGGAAGGGGGAGGGGAGAAGGGGAAGGGGGGGAGGGGGAAGGGGGGGAGGGGAAAGGGGGGAGGGGAAAGGGGGGAGGGGAAAGGGGGGAGGGGAAAGGGGGGAGGGGAAAGGGGGGAGGGGAAAGGGGGGAGGGGAAAGGGGGGAGGGGAAAGGGGGGAGGGGAAAGGGGGGAGGGGAAAGGGGGGAGGGGAAAGGGGGGAGGGGAAAGGGGGGAGGGGAAAGGGGGGAGGGAAAAGGGGGGAGGGAAAAGGGGGGAGGGAAAAGGGGGGAGGGAAAAGGGGGGAGGGAAAAGGGGGGAGGGAAAAGGGGGGAGGGGAAAGGGGGGAGGGGAAAGGGGGGAGGGGAAAGGGGGAGGGGAAAGGGGGAGGGGAAAGGGGAGGGGAAAGGGGGAGGGGAAAGGGGGAGGGGAAAGGGGGAGGGGAAAGGGGGAGGGGAAAGGGGGAGGGGAAAGGGGGAGGGGAAAGGGGGAGGGGAAAGGGGGAGGGGAAAGGGGGAGGGGAAAGGGGGAGGGGAAAGGGGAGGAGAGGGGAAAGGGGGAATGGGAAGGGGGGAGAGGAGAAGGGGAAAGAGATTGGGGGGGGAGAGAAGGGGAAGGAGGGGGGAAGGAAAGGAGAGGGGGGAAAAGGAAAGGAGATGGGGTGGAGAAGAAGTGGGGAAGGAGAAAGGGGGAAAGGAGAAGGGGGGAAAAGGAGAAGGTGGGGGAAAGGAAAAGAGGGGAAAAGGAGAAGGGGGAAAAGGAGAAGGGGGGAAAAAAGAGATGAGGGGGAGAAAGGAGAAGGGGGGAGAAAGGAGAAGGGGGGGGATAAAGGAGAAGGGGGGGGGGAGAAGGGGAAGGGGGGGGAGAAGGGGAAGAAGGGGAAGGGGGGGAGAAGGGGAAGGGGTGGGAGAAGGGGAAGGGGGGGGAGAAGGGGAAGGGGGGGGGAGGAGAAGGGGGAGGGAGGCAGAACGGGCCGCGTCTGCAGCACCAGATTTACAGGTAGGTGGCGTTGGGTCGGGTCAGGAGCGCTGGTCGGGTCGGGGGGAGCGCGGATCGGGGTCGGAAGCGTGGTCCGGGTCGGGGGGGGGGGGGGCAGAGGCGGGAGTGAGCGTGGGTCGGGTCGGGGCGGAGGGAGGTCGGGTCGGGGGTGGGAGAAGGAGGGAGCGCGGGTCGGGTCCAGTCCGGGGGCGTCGAGTCGGTTCAGGAGGAAGCAGGAGCTGGGCGTGGGAGGAGCCTTATGCACGCAGCCCCAGTGAGGCCATTCGGCCAGGGCTATGGGCTGCGTGCTTCGGGCCCCTCCCACACAGTTTTGGGCGCCTGAAGCTACTGCACATGCGCGCCCACTGTAGCGCGCATGTGCAGAGGTCCCGGCACTGTTTTCAGCGCAGGGACCTGGCTCCGCCCCCCCCACAGCTCGTGCTGCGCCGCGCCCGACTCCAGAGGACCAGCAGGGAGCCGGAGAATCTGTAAGTTTTTTTTAGGCGCACTTTGTGGCGCGAAAAACGGGCGTCCAGGTCGGGGCTGCGCCGTTCTAGGCGCGGCCAGAAACTTGGGCCCTTTATTCTGAGATTGCAACTCCTAATTCTAGATTCCCCAGCCAGGGGAAACATCCTCCCTGCATCGACCCGGTCAAGTCCTGTAAGAATTTTGTATGTTTCAATGAGATCACCTCTTATTCTTTTAATCTATAAGGAATATAGGCCTACTCTCTTCACTCGCGATCCCAGGAATCAGTCTGGTGAACCTACCTTCTAAGGCAAGCATATCCTTCATTCAGCAAAGAAAGCAAAACTGTAACAGTACTCCAGGTGTGGTCTCACCAAGCCCCTATATAATTGCAATAAAACTTCTTTATTCTTGTACTCAAATCCCTTTGTAATAAAGGCCAACATATCAGTTGCTTTCTGAATTGCTTGCTTTCCCTACACGTTAAGTTTGTGATTCGTGTACGCAGGTACCTCTGAATACCAACAATTCCCAGACTCGCACCTTTTAAAAAGATATTCTGCTTTCCTATTTTTCCTACCAAAATGGACAACTCTACATTATAATCCATCTGCCACCTTCTTACCCACTCACTTAACCTGTCTATATTCCTTTGCAACCTTTTTTCGTCCTCCTCAGCTTGTTTTCCACCTAGTTCTATCAGAAATCTTGGATACATTACACTCGGTCCCCTCATCCAAGTCATCGATATAGCTTGGAAATAGCAGATGCCTGAGCACTGATCCTTACATTACCCCACTAGTTGCAGCCTGCCAACCCAAAAATGACCTGTTTATTCCTACTCTGGTTTATGTGCTTGAACCAATGCTCAATCCATGCTAATATATTACCCCCAATCCCATCTGTAAAACAAAATTTATAATGTCGCTATTAATGAACCACGTTTATGCGCAATTGGAAACCGTGGAGTAACCAAAATATCCCTGAATTAATGGGTCGCAACACAATCCCATTCCAACAACACAGGATTGGGTCAGAGTGCAATATTTTCTGGATTTTACAGTCGGGAATCATGTATCCCACCTGTACCACTACATTTTTGAAAATAAATTTGCTCGCTTTCTTCTTTTGTTGGATGTTCACCTTCAATGCTACTGTTTTCAGTGCTGGTGGTGTCACCCACTGAGTGCGGCTGTGATTTGTTCGTGTGACAGACAAATCTCATGTTTATTTTAAATCGTAATGATGGCAATGTACCACCAGCTGAAAAACTTTCACCTATTTTGTTTAGAAAAGAAATTGCTACTATAAATTTTAGTTAAATTGTCTGATACTAGAAAGTTAAATATTGATTGCCCAGATCAGTTTCAGCTGCATTTTGGTGCACAGCCACATTTCAGCACATACAATACAGTACTCCAGCCAACGTTACTGCACAAGTTTAACTTTCGTCTCAAAAGACACAATTTAACTAAATGTGTTGATCGCAGATTTTCAATTCCCATTAGAGTCGTTCTGCTGGAGCAGGAGAATATTTTAACAGCCATCAACTATTCTTTCACTCAGCATAATTTTTCCACAAATATCCCCTTCACCTACATTTCTCAATATAAACCACTTAATCACTTATTGACAGCAGTGCACAAAGCAAGACAAATTTCCTTTTGTACGATGGGAAATGTTGCAGGGGAGGAGAAAAGACGGCAGTCACTCAAATATTTTTACCACAGTTACTGTTCTAGGCCAGGGGTTCTCAATCGGTGGTCCGCGACAAGGTTTCAAGGGCTCTGTCAAAATAGCGTTATCCTAAGTTAAAAACCAATCATATTTCTTGTTGCTTCAATTTTAAAAATTGAAATCCAGATGTAACCGTGTCACTCAATTAACCAATCAGATTCTTCTTTTGCTCTAAAGTCTGATCCTTCCTACACAGTTAACCATTAGAAACTCTTGTTTCATCCGTTGTCTCAATCTGCCGCCCTCCTGACCAATAACTTTTGCCTAATTCGCACTTCTGGGATGGATGTGGTGGTTTGGTTTATTCGGCGCTTTGGACAGGCGATGCGAAACCAATCAGCATAGTGATTCCAGGTGGGGTCAAGTCAGGTCAGTTCACACTGTGCTTCAGACATGGTCGGGGCAAGGCAATCCGGTGCAGAGAGATGCACCAGGACTGGGCCAACAGGAAGTACACTGAGGTTATCGCCAGCAGCAGCAAAAAGATAGAGGATTTCCTCAATTCATTCGGTGATGAATAGCAGTCAGTGAATAATAAAAATCCAACAATACCAATAGAGTTACCAAAGGAGAGTTTCCTCTTTACACCTACTCACTCCAGTGCATACCAGTAATGCTGGGGTTTAGGGTTTGGTCCAGGACATATCCTGTGTTAGCTTGTCTCTGACTTGACAGTACAGGTAGAGCATCCGAAATCCGGAAACCTCAGGACCGAGGCTGTTCTGGATTTCGTGTATTTCCAGATTTCGGAACGTCCCGAATCTGGAAACGCCTGGACTGCGGCCAAGTCACATTAAGTAAGTAAAACAAAAATAATATATGCTTAACCAAGTAACTGATTTTTATACAGAAAAAACACTAGTTGTGCGTTACAGGGGGTCTGTGGAATTTTGATAACACAGGAGAGGAACCTCAGAAGCAAAATGGTCGAGAACCCCATGCTCTCAGTCACAACAGTGGCATCAATGAAATATTCATAGGATTGGGTTAGTGGCCCAGGAAAGAAAGTTAAAATCAGAAGCTGTAATAATTGCAATGCAAGCATCATCATCATCATATCGAGGATGACTTGCTTCGACGCCAAAAAGGAATGAGTTTGTGCTCTAATATCTAATATCTAATATCCCAGATCCCGAACTACATGTTGAAGGGTGGAAGATGCCTGTGCGTGGATTTTTTTTAACGTGTGGTGGCCGTTGCACACCAGCCACCACACGGGCTTGACAGAGCTAGGTCTTGGTCCAGTAGCAAGGATTAACCAAGATGACTGGAGACCAGCTCTGCTGCACAGACCTAGTACGCACACATAATCGCAGTGTTGGCTGGTCCGTGCTACCCCTGGGCCCTCACCTCTTCTGGGCCGCAAACTCATGCCTCTCCTGGGCCCCGATCACATTGCACCACGATCACTCGCCGCTCCTGCTGTACCTGCCCACGCTCCAATCAGCAACCTGGATTTTGGTGACGTCCAATCCAGTCACCCTCTTCACAGCCGTCGCTCTCCAGCACACGTTGTACCTTGCAGTGATATGCTCCTTTGAAGGACCCGACCTGCTGATGATCCTTGCAGGTTGGGGCCGCTGTGCCGAATGCCGGCATTCGGAGGCTTCGTTTAAAGGTAAGGTGCCAACATCCCTTAGCCAAGTTTATGTCAGAAACATAGAAAATAGGTGCAGGAGTAGGCCATTCAGCCCTTCGAGCCTGCACTACCATTCAATAAGATCATGGCTGATCATTCACCTCAGTACCCCTTTCCTGCTTTCTCTCCATACCCCTTAATCCCTTTAGCCATAAGGGCCATATCTAACTCCCTCATGAATATATCTTAACGATATGACATCAACAACTCTCTGCGGTCGAGAATTCCAGAGGTTAACAACTCTCTGAGTGAAGAAATTTCTCCTTATCTCAGTCCTAAATGGCTTACCCCTTAGCCTTAGACTGTATCCCCTGGTTCTGGACTTCCCCAATATTGGGAACATTCTTCCTGCATCTAACCTGTCCAGTCCCGTCAGAATTTTATATGTTTCTATGAGATCCCTTCTCATTCTTCTAAACTCCAGTGAATACAGGCCCAGTCGATCCAGTTTCTCCTCATATGTCAGTCCTGCCATCCCGGGAATCGGTCTGGTGAACCTTCGCTGCACTCCCTCAATAGCAAGAACGTCCTTCCTCAGATTAGGAGACCAAAACTGCACACAATATTCCAGGTGAGGCCTCACCAAGGCCCTGTACAACTGCATTAAGACCTCCCTGCTCATACTCAAATCCACTAGCTATGAAGGCCAACGTGCCATTTGCCTTCTTCACCGCCTGCTGTACCTGTATGCCAACTTTCAATGACTAATGTAGCATGACTCCCAGGTCTCGTTGCACCTCCCCTTTTCCTAATCTGCCACCATTCAGATAATATTCTGCCTTCATGTTTTTGCCCCCAAAGTGGATAACCTCACATTTATCCACATTATACTGCATCTGTCAGGGCTATGATGTTGATGCAATCATCAATGAAAAGCTCATGGATGGCAAGGGCCTTGTTCGCAAGTGAACGGACATTCTGCAAGGAGATTCAGAGAGAGAATCCATGATGGCTGATCCACTGCCAGCATACACAGGGTTAGCGCTTGGCCCCGAGCCATTCACTTCTATTTCCACTTCTTTCTCCCACTTTTTCTTTTCTCTCTACCCCTCTCTCGTCATGCCGTCTTTCATCTCTCCTGTCTCGGATACTCTGCCCTCCCAAAGCCCTACCCCGACCCTTCATTGCTCTTCGACCTTTTGTACTCTCCTGCTGCCGTCCCAGGCTCAGCTCCCTTTTAGACAAGCCTGCAGTTTCCCCCTGTGCCTCCCTTGGCATTGAAAGGCCCACCATGGCACACGTCGCTGTCTCCTCACAAGCAGCAACCCCAACTGTCCCTTCCTACTGTCTCACCAACCTTCCCACCCAGCTTGCCCAGGGGGGCTAACCTTGCCAATGCAAGCATGTTGGTGAACACACACATGTCAGGTCTGTCACACACACATGCATTTAAATTAACTTCAGCTGTAAAGCAGGATAACCAAGCACTGCACTCAAATCCACTCAGAGGTTCAGCTTTGTTGCCCAGACTGACTAGCAATTTCCTGATAAGTTCAAATACAATGAATGAATGCAGAGAGAAAAATTGGTTAATAAATGGATAGAACATGCTGTTGCACTGATGTCCTTTCAATAGCCACAATGCAGAGAATGAGAGTTTAATCCAGGAAATAACTGCGCTCAGCAACTTTCACACCATCGAGGTTTACCAATGTGCATATACATACATCTATTATCTCTAGCAGACACATACACCAAACAAATTCTGCTGACTGGTTAGAACAGCCAAGGAGAGGTACAACAGAAGTAAACAACCTTATTAAATAAAAACAGAGAGAAATGGATGTTCCAAGGGTAAACACAATAGTTAAGAGTCTCATATTTGGTTGGAAGGTAAGAATTATCTTTATGGTAGTTATAAAATTCTCGTGCCTGGTTTGAAAGGACAGGGCGAGGAGAACAGAGACGAAGATTAAATTCAACCTGACTAACGAGCACAGAAAGGCTGTGAAACACGAGCTCTATCCTGGGTGGTAATAAGCATTTTTATCAGTGTTGTGGCAATGTAGATCATTTTGTTGGTCTGAATGAGGCCCACTAGAGCCAGAATTACACAGAATCTACAGCACAGAAACAGACCACTCAGTCCAACTGGTCTATACCGGTGTTTATACTCCACACGAGCCTCCTCCCACGCTGCCCATGCGTCCCCCCCACCCACTCCATATCCCTCGATTCCCTTCTCCCTCATGTATGCATCAAACCTCCTCTTAAATGCATGAATGTTCTCTGCTTCAACCACTCCATGTGGCAGTGAGTTCCACATTCTCACTGCTCTGTAAAAGCCAGTCGCCAATGCATTTTGTGCACTGACGTAAACTTTTGATGACCTCCAGGATACAAACCACGAACTTAACAAAACCTCCATACCTTTCAGGATATCAACACACATGTTAAGCATCACAACCTCAAACAGGTTGTATAAATATATATATATTTGCATGCAGATTTTACAGTAAGGGTACTATTTAATGCCTTGTATTCTTCCATTTTTCCCTGTGTAAGATCAGTCAATTTACTTATTAATTTGTCTATTAATACTTATTACTTATACCTGTGAAGCTCAGAATAGCTATAAAATCTCATGGGAATGACTAAAATTTGCACTCAAGATCCCACAGCAATTGTTAGGTAGCTACTCCCTCTTCCCGAACCAATTCCCTCCTCTAGCCTTTGTTGCAAAAGGGATTGGAGTACAAGACTAAACAAGGCTTACTGCAATTATATAGGGCCTTGGTGAGACCACACCTGGAGTACTATGTACAGTTTTGGTCTCCTTACCTAAAGGGAAGATATATGTGCAATAAAGGTTAACCAGACTAATTCCTGGGATTGCGGAGGGAGGGGGGGGAGGGGGCAGAGAGATTGTCCTATGAGGAGAGATTGAGGAGACTCAAGCAAAAAAAAACTTGGATTTATATAGCGCCTTTCACGACCACCGAACATCTCAAAGTGATTTACAGCCATGAAGTACTTTTGGAGTGTAGTCACTGTGACTAGGCTTAGATTTCCTAGAATTCAGAAGAATGAGAGGTGATCTCATTGAAACGTATAAAATTCTTACAGGGCTCGACAGGGTAGATGCAGGGAGGATGTTTAGAACCAAGGATCAAAGTCTCAGAATAAGGGGTCGGCCATTTCGGACTGAGTGAAGGAGAAATGTCTTCATTCAAAGATTTTTGAAACTTTGGAATTCTCTGCACCAGAGGGCTGTGGATGCTCAGTCATCGAGTATATTCAAGACATAAAACGATAGATTTTTGGATATTAAGGAAATCAAGGGATGTGGGGCTCGTGCAGGAAGGTGGAGCCAAGGTAGAAAATCATGATCTTACTGAACAGCGGAGCAGGCTCGAAGGGCCGAATGGCCTACTCCTGCTCCTATTTCTTATGCTCTTATGCTCTCTCTTACACTCACTGGATAGAGGATACTTTAGCAATAACCTTCATATCTAGTTCACATCAGGTTTTAACAAAGCTTATAGCACAAGGTGCATTTTCTACCCTCAATTTTAAAATCACTGCAGAGGCCCCTTTTTTGTAAATAAAATAAAAGCAGCTCCTTCTTTTTAAGGCATTTCCTCCTCTCCATTTCTTGGGTAATTCCAGAGTAATTTTTAAGGGGCAGGGAGAAGGAAGAAATGAAAAGAATATGTTACCAGGATTTCTGTCCATACTACTACTACTACTAACCAGCTGCAAGTTAACTTTCCCTCTACTAAATTCCACTCCATCGTAGTGGCCAGGAATGCAACGAAGAACTAGGATCTATAAAGCACCTCACACGACTTCAGGATGTCCCAAAGCATTACTTTTGAAGTGTGGTTACTGTTGTAATGTGCTGAAATTTGCTAACCAATGTGCAGACAGCAAGGTCCTACAAACCGCAATGAGATACATGACCAGATAATCTGTTCTTGGTGTTGGTTGAAGAATAAATACTGCCCAGGATACAACTCTTCTTCAAAGGGTGTCAACGCTCTTTTACATCCACCCGAGATGGCAGACAGGACCTCAATTTAACATTTCATCCAAAAGTCATCTGACAGTGCAGCACTCCCTCAATACTGCACTGAAGTGACAGCCTAGTTTTTGTAGTCAGGATTGAACTTACAAACTTCTGACTCCGTCGTGCTACCACTAAGCCAAATCTGACACCAATGTGACACTTTCGCACTCCAAAATGCCCTGGTACACTTTGCTACCAAAGTAGATTTTTAAATGCAGGTACCAAAATGAGTTATCCCCCTCTCACTTCCTTGCTGGGTACAATTTCACAGGCAGCACTTTTCCTTCAGCACCTCCCCCCTCGCCCCCAAGCTGCATATTTAACTACACGCCAGCCACCTCAATCGTGTCCTTATTCAATGTCCATGTAATCATATGGACAGCGAGGGTCGCATGATATCAATCAGAACCTCCATGCTCATCAATCAATTGCTACAACTCCTCCACTTCAACCAACTGAACTGTTTAAACTGCATCTTGAATCTATCCAAAACCCACCCAAATTCCCATTATTTCAAAGGCATTCACTATATTCCACTACTTAAGATTTCAGCAGCATCAGGGCACAGGACTGTCACGTTTAATCTGTGCAGCAGCTAGATGAGGCAGATAGTGGCAGATTGCCTTTTTCTGAGCTTTCGGGTGCAAGTTAAGACAGCGTTCTTCCTCTCCCCCTATTCCCTGAGCTGCCAGTTTAACTGAAAAGTGGATTAACTCCTACTTGCAAACAGCAAACACTGAACAGTCACACAGCTGCTAGGCAAACAGACATCCAGCATCCAGAGGAACATTAGCATCCTCGACCAGGCCAACATCCCCAGCATCGATGCACTGACCACACTTGATCAGCTCCACTAGGCAGGCCACATAGTTCGCACGCCAGACACGAGACTCCCAAAGCAAGCGCTCTACTCGGAACTCCTTCACGGCAAACAAGCCAAAGGTGGGTAGAGGAAACGTTACAAGGACACCCTCAAAGCCTCCCTGATAAAGTGCAACATCCCCACTGACACCTGGGAGACCCTGGCCAAAGACCATCCTAAGTGGAGAACGCACATCCGAGAGGGCGCTGAACACCTCGAGTCTCGTCGCCGAGGGCATGCAGAAATCAAGCGCAGGCAGCAGAAGGATCATGCGGCAAACCAGTCCCACCCACCCCTTCCCTCAACGACTGTCTGCCCCACCTGTGACAGGGACTGCGGTTCTCGTATTGGACTGTTCAGCCACCTAAGAAACTCATGTCAAGATTAGAAGCAAGTCTTCCTCGATTCCGAGGGACTGCCTATGATGATGAAGAGGTAAAGAGACATCCAGCAGTGTGGCCAATGATCTTTAGCCTTGACTAGATGGCCACAGTTTACATTCAACAGGGGCAATTAAAGGGATGTAAATGAAGGCCTATGCAAACTTGCCACAGGCCACACAGCAGATGTGTCCAACTTTCTCTACTTAGTCAGCCATGACACAGTGGGTATCACTCTCGTCTCGAAGTCAGAGAGTTCTAGCTTCAAGTCCTACTCCAGACACTCGCGAATAAAAATCTAGGCCGACACGCCAGTGCACTGCTGAGGGAGTGTTGCACGGTCAACGATGCCGTCTTTTGGATGAGACTTTAAACTGAGGCCCCATCTGCTTTCTCAGGTGGATATAAAAGATCCCATGACACTATTCAAAGAAGAGCAGGGGAGTTCTCCCCTATGTCCTGGCCAATATTTATCCCTCAATCAACATCACAAACAGATTATCTGGTCATTATCACATTGCTGCTTGTGAGGGCTTGCTGTGCTCAAATTGGCTACTGCATTTCCTACATTACAACAGTAACTACACTTCAATTGCTATAAAGCGCTTTGGGACTTCCAGAGGTCATAAAAGGCACGAGAGAAATCCAAGTCTTTCTTTCTCTATTTCCTCACCAATACTACTTCAATCAACACGAAACAGCAGCATGGTGGCAGCTAATCCCTCCTTTTTTTGAGGCAGGTGTGGGCAAGTAAGAGGAGCAATAGGTTTACAAAAGGAGGGAAGAACTAAAGGCAAAATGAGTCGTTCAGTGCAAGCTGTAACTGTTCAATATTTACCGAAATAAACTATTATATTTGAAATGTTATAGTACTCCAAACCCTACTTTCTGGCTGTAACAAAATATCATTGAGCTTAGTGGACTGATGTGGATGGCTTCTCAATGGGAAAATCATTGAAGTAGTGGGTAATAAGTCCAGGTGCTGATCAAGTAAATTGTTCTGTCCTGGATGGCATCAATTTCTCTTTGGAAAAATGTCAGTCAATCCTCTAAGTCGTCCTCTGTGGTTCACTTTTCGGCTACACTCTCATCTCAACCACAACTCCCTAATCTCTGGACTCTAAAAAGATCTCTGATTCAGACACATTTCTCTCTGCCTTCTTACTTACCCCTGAACTATGCCACAAGAATCGGTGCTGGGACCACTACACCATTTACGTCAACGATTTGGACTCGGGAATCAGAAGTACAATTTCAAAATTTGCAGATGACACCAAATTGGGAGCTAATATAGGACAGCGACAAAATATAGGAAGACATTAATAAGCTTATAGAATGGGTATGTAATTGGCAAATTAACTTTAATATAGACAAGTGTGAGGTAGTACATTTTGGTAGGAGGAATTAGGAGGTCACGGTCACATACTCCTTGGAAATTAAGTGTCCAAATAGGGTAGAGGGAGAGGGGGATCTGGGGGTACAAATACACAAATCAATAAACGTAGCAGGTTCATCAGGCCATAAAAGAAAAGCACTGGGGTTCATTTCTAGAGGGATAGAACTGAAAAGCAGAGAAGTTTTCATAGAACCTTGGTTACATCACACCTGACTACGCAGAGTTCTGGTCTCCATATTATAAAAAGGACGTGGAGGCGCTTGAGAAGATGCAAAATTGATTTGAGAATGAAACCAGAATGGAGAGGTTATACCCATCAGGGAAGATTGAACAGGCTGGGGCTCTTTTCTCTAGCAAAGTGAAGATTGAGGGGCGATAATAGAGGTATTCAAATTATGAAAGGGTTTGATTGGGCAGATGCGGAGCTTCCACTTGCAGACGAGATCAGAGCTCGGAGCCATAAATAAAAGATAGTCCCTAACAAATTCAAGGGAAACTTTTTTTTAAACCCAGGAAGTGGTTAGAATGTGGAACTCACTGCCATAAGGAGTGGTTGAGGCAAATACCATTGATGCATTTAAGGGGAAGCTAGATGCGCAGCTGAAGGAGAAAGGAATAGATGAATATGTTGACAGGGTTAAAGGAGGAGCATGGGAGGAGGGTCGACAGAGCATAAATACCGCATTGACCTGTTGGGCCGAATAGCCTCTTTGTGTTGTAAATGCTTTCTAACACTTTGTAGTACAATCTCTTCACCCCAGTCTATCTTTTTTTCTTCTTAGAAATTTGCTCAAGGCTACACACTATACCCTCCTGCCCTTCCAGCTGCTCCGTTTTTTTCTGCCTTTTTAAAAATGTATTCTCTAGAAATGGGGAATGCTAGCCAGCCCACCTTTATTGCCCATCCCGAGTTACTGAGAAAGTAGTGGCACCCTTTGTGACCTCAGGTGTTGGTCATGGGTATGTTCAGATTCATTTGACCTTTAATAAACTTTCAAGTATGTGACTGCATGTTGAATTCATCCTTGGCATATAGGCATAGGATTGCAGTCTTTTGTCTGTAGTATTACAAAATTTGGTGGGCCTTCTCTGTAATCCTTGTAGTAATGGTGCTCACACGATGGTGTTAGGTAAGGAATTAACCCAGCAGCGATAAAGAAACAGTGATACATGTCCAAGCCAACATGGTTTATGATGGAGTTAACAGTGGTCCAATGACATTGCTGATCTTATCTTTCTCAGTGGCAGAGGTTGCAGGGGAGGGAGCAATTTGGTGAGTTGCTGCAATGACAATAGTTCATACTGCAGGCACAATGTTCCAGTGCTTGAAGGAGTGGATAATAAGGCCAGTGCTACAGGTACTGATCAGGTAAACTGTTCTGTCCTGCATGCATCAAGATACTCGAGTATTTTTGCAGTTGCACTGATCCAGGTAAGTGGTGATTATCCCATCACACTCCTGATTTGAGCCATGTAGAAGGTGGAGAAATACTAAGGGGTCAGGAGTTGAGCCACTCATTACAGAGTATTCAGCCTCTCATGTATTGTCACCATGGTGTTGATATGGCTGGTTCAGTAAAGCTTCTGATCAGTGGTGATCCAGGATGTTGATGGGGCGGGGGAACTCTCAGTACTTATGTGACACGAATGTTACCTGCCATTTGTCAGGAAGCCAGTCCAGGTCTTGCTGTAGGCTGGCATACGCTGCTTCATTATTAGAGAACGTTGTGAAGGAGACAGATCACTGAGTGCATGATTGTTAGTATGGATTTCAACATGACCATCCCACTAGGACTCTAGTTGCCTTCATTAAGGCTAGTTCTTTCCTCTCGAGAACCTGAATTGTCTCTGCCTTAGATACCTCCAAAGCATTTTGACAGAGACTAGCACCATGCACTTCCAAATAAGCTATAATTTGGTCTTCCACCAAAGCTCTGTTCATAGCATTCAGTATTTAGTTTTCCCGCATTGCTTGACTTTTGCTAGAGTTGGTCCATCCTCTCACTTTCTCCATTAACTTGAGTTCTCTAGGACTACGTTAACTTTCGCAATCTTCCTTCTTCATAGCAGTGAAATCCCACCGATTACCTATTCATTGCTTTTGCTAAAGATTTCGTTCAACTCATAAAATACAATACATAAGCAGAATTAAACCTAGACTTTACCATGTATCAGCTGCATCAAAATCCGTTTAAATCACCAAA
This sequence comes from Pristiophorus japonicus, assembly GCF_044704955.1. Lineage (NCBI taxonomy): Eukaryota > Metazoa > Chordata > Chondrichthyes > Pristiophoridae > Pristiophorus > Pristiophorus japonicus. Next base: position 23,069,430 of record NC_091989.1, on the reverse strand, counting down.
CACAAAGTAGTACTTGCATTTCGAAATGGTGTCAAAAACAACATACCTACAATGGCGCCTCTACTTTAAAAAAAATTCACCACAGAATAAATATGTAACTTAAAACAAGCAATGCACGATCACAAAGTTTAACACCTGGTCTGCACATTTTCAACACAACAGCAGGGAGACTGTGCTCACTTCCATTACAAGAGTTTTTCCATCACAACGTTTTTGGAATTCAGCAGCCAAACAATAAAATGGAGATTTTTCCCACTTTAAAAAGTTGCGATGGCGTAACACTGGCACACAACTTACCCCGGAGATATCAGCAACACGGTGGATTGGCACCTCCTTTTTACTGTGCAGACCTTTGGCATTCTTTATAGCCCTAAGACAACAAAAATATAATTTGAGTAACAAAAACAAAAGAAAGGCTAGATGTAAATACAAGAGTACACAATCTGTATTAAACTTAGCAAAACAAAGCCAGCAGCCTTAAAAAAATAACTAGTAACATGGATAATTCTGTAAGGATCCAGTACGGAAACCCGACCTCTGGTGCCTGAACATTATGGCCCCAAGTTTCGTGCCGCGGCGAAAACGGCGCACCTCCGAGCTGGGCGCCTGTTTTTCGCGCCGAAAACTGCGTCTAAAAAAAAAGTCCGATATTCTCGATGTTTGCTTGGCGCAGCGCGCTCTTCGCAGCAGGGAGCGGAGCCTAACACTCGCGCCGATTTTCTAAGTAGCAGGGAGCGGGTACAATTTAAATTAGCTTTCGTGGTGCCGGCAACCCTGCACATGCGCGTTGGAGCGTGCGCGCACGCGCAGTCTCACACAAACATTGGCACTCGGCCATTTTTTAAAATACTGCAGAAAAAGTGAAGATTTGTTTCTTGGACCCCTGCAAAGACTTGTAATTTAATTTTTTTTGATATTTCTGTGTGTGAGGGAGTGCTTTTAGCAGCACTGCTGAATAAATCACCTGCTGAAATCAGTGAGTTCAGCTTTTCACTGCTAAACTTGCAGAACCGGTGCTGCATTGGTGCATGCAAATTAAGGACTGTGTGTTTGGAGAAATAAGAGTGCCAATTCAACTTTGCAATAATACGTGGTGTTGACAATGCAGCACCCATTCTGCAAATTTAAATATAAAACTGTCGATGTGGCTGCCTCTCCCTGTCCAAATGGCCTCAGCCCCCCTCACAGCTCGAAGGCTGCTGCTGTATCTTCGGCTGCCGGCCAGCCACTGACGCCGCCCCTAAAGCGTGGCCGAATGGCCTCAAGAACCTTAATGAGCTGCGTGTGTCCTGCGTTGATTCTTCGGCTGCCGGCCAGCCACTGACGCCGCCCCAAAGCGTGGCCGAATGGCCTCAAGAACCTTAATGAGCTGCGTGTGTCCTGCGTTGATTCTTCGGCTGCCGGCCAGCCACTGACGCCGCTGCTATCTCATGGCCAAATGGCCTCACATCGATCCGCTGCGTCTGCTTGATTGCACTATTCCTATCTAGATGTCCCGCTATTTCTTCCTTAATGATTGGTAGAGCATCTAAGGACACAACAACTGGCGACAAGATTCTGAACTTTCACGCGGAAATGGCTACCCTTGGTACGTTGCAGCAGTTCGCCGATGGTGATGATTGGGACGCCTTTGTGGAGAGGCTAGAACACACTTTTTAAAATTTTTTTTTTTTACAGCAAACGACCTGGCAGGAGGCGACCCGGCAACACTGGCTGATAAGCGCCGCGCTATTCTGCTAACCAGTTGTGGGCCCAACTTGTATGGCCTCGTCAGGGACTTGCTGGCACCAGCGAAGACAACAACCAAGTCATACAAGAAGCTCCTAACCCTGATCCAGGAGCAATTCAAGCCCAAGGAGAGCATCCTCACAGCCAGACACCGGTTCGATACCCACCGATGGCCCGAAGGCCAGGAAGTAGCGAAGTATGCCGCAGACCTCAGGAGGCTGGCGGCATCGTGTGAGTTCGGCACCCACATCAACGATGCGCTGTGGGACATTTTTGTCATTGGAATTGGCCATGAGGGCCGCCTTCACAAGCTACTGTCGGCGGATACCACAGTCACACTGCAGAAGGCCATCTCTGTGAGCCAGGCATTCATGACCTCGACCTGCGGCTCCAGGCAGATGTCTCACCCTCAGGACTCAAACCCGGCAGGTACTGTGCACAGAGTGACACCATTCAGGAGCTGGATTGTAGAGCGCGAATCTTCACAGGGAAGAGAGAACAGGCCCCCTGAATCCCTTAACTCAGGGTCCGCCGATGGGGGCTAATCGAGTAGCACCATGCTGGCGTTGCGGAGGGAATCACAGGGCTCACCAGTGCCATTTTAAAGACTATGTGTGGAAAGGCTGCAGCACAAAGGGCCACCTCCAGCGAATGTGTGAGAGAAATAGGACTCACTGTGTCGATGAGGAGTCCGCAGATGGCCATGAATCTAGCGTGGATTATGAATTGTTAAGAGAGACAGCCCAGTCCCAAGGGGAGGTACACAGCATGTTTACCTGCACCACCGAGTGTTCCCCGCAGAAGATGGAAGTCGAGATAGAGGGAAGTCCAGTCATCATGGAAGTGGACACGGGGGCAAGCCAGTCAGTGATGAATCAAGGAGCCTTTGAGAGGTGATGGGACAATCCAGCTGAATGACCAGAGTTGGCCCCGGTTCAGGCAAAGCTGCGCACCTACACCAATGAAATCATCCCAGTTGTTGGTAGTGTGAATGTAAAGGTACTCCATGATGGCGCAGTGCACAAGTGCATTGTGGATTGTTGCAGGTGATGGACCAACGCTGCTCAGCAGGTGGATGGAGAAGATCCATTGGCGGTGAGAAGACTTCACCCCTCCAGCGATCGAAGCTCTCTGCGCTCAGAGGCAAAGCAAGCCCTCACCCGAGGGTGGACCCAGCACCGATGAGCTGACCAGCACGGCACCCAAGACACAGATCGCTCAGCACGACTGCGTGGAGCTGATCCAGCTGAGATGACCCGAACGTACCTTCCAGGCTCCAGTGGCAGGACTCAGGAGGGAGAAAATCGGATCCAGAAGCGACTTCGCAACTGCGGAGGCAGAACCCGGGGAGAAGAGGATCATCGCAATCGACATCATGGACGAAGAAACGATGGCGCCTGAACCATGAGGTGATGTGCTGAAGACAAAGATGGCCGCGGCCAGACCACGAGGTGCAGCGCTGATGGAGCCACATGGCACCAAACGGAGAAGCGGATTGGGGTAAAGCAAGCAAGGCTCTCTTAAAAGAGGCTTGCGACCCACTACAGTTCCACACATTTAAGCAATGTAACAGTAATTGTAAGTTAGAGACTAACGGTGTAATGGATTATGTAAAGCGTGTAACTGATCATGTAAAATGTATAACTGATAATTGGAATTGTATACATGCAACCGGCGAGAAAAAGTCACGCGATCGTGATCGGACCCCGAGAGTGTCCATCATTAGTATGGAAAAGCTGTGCGATGCAGGAATCCCACTGCACATAGCGGGCAGACACCCATCGGGTGCACACAGGTCCAGCGAGCTACCCAATGCTGTAAGCCTGCGTCCCGGGGACCAGAATCATGCACCACGAAGTGTGACCACAAGCAGCCAACACACACGAGCTGCGAAGCAAGCGACCTCAGCAGGGCAACGGCAACGGTAGTGATACCATTGCCCTGGGTCGGTTCCATCTCTTGGTCAACCGATGGCACCAATGGCCACGAGCCTGAAGGAGCAGAGTGCACCAAGGTCATACCCCTAGATGTAGGGTCACTCGCACTGTTCCCCCAGAGGAAACAAGCATCAGCCAGGATTTCAAACCAAGCAACGCTCAGGCCAGCGAATCAGCAGTTCCCCATGCACTGCTAGACGACAGCTCCTCAGGAAGCAGCTGGGACCCAGGGCATAAAGGAAGGACTGGGAGGGGGGGGGGGGGGTGTCACAGACATCAGTGAACCTGCCTGACACTAGGGACCATGGCAACAGCCCAGAGAGCAGGCTACGCGAGCCAATCGGCTCGCCACTGCCGCCACCAGACTGCAGGCACTGAGCCGCCGCCAGACTGCAGGGACACCAACCAGCAGCTTCGGAACTAGCTCATCCTCATACACCAGTCACCGCATACGGAACCACAAAAAAAATCAAAACCCACTTACCTGAACTTGAATGTACATGCATGTTAGGAGCCCCCGCCACACCAATATGGGAAGTGTGGGGTGGGGGGGGGTGGGAAGAGAATGCAGTGGTCAGGAACACACACACACACACACAAACAACAACCACCAGCACGCTAGCACCCACTACCCACCCAAGGTTGAGCTGGCCTGCCAGAGGTCTACCAGACAAAACCCATATAGAGCTACGCCCAGGGGCGATTTGCACTGAGGGCTCTGGGGGGAGTGATGTCATGTATCCTACATGGCTACTGTTGGTACTATCACAAGATATGCCACCAGAGGGCACAGCAGTGGGAGGCTCGTAGGTTACTTGTACAGGTGTGCCTGGCCTAGTATAAAAGGCAGGTCACCAAGTGTGAGCCCCACTCTGGAGTTTACGAATAAAGGACTAAGGTCTAAACAGTTCAAGTACAACTCACTGCCTCTTGGAGTCATTGTTAGAGCACCTAAGGTATATTTGTCATTTTACAAACTGAAGGTATTCAGAAGTTCTACCATCTCACGTTACACTGTTCCAGTACTGCAGCAGCAATTCCATCACACATGCCCAAAATCTTTCTCCTCTTTCCTCAGGCTTTATCTCCAATCTCTTGTTAAATGAGCTAGTGTTATGGTTAACTCTTCACTTTTTTCTCCCTAATGGGAATCATGGCATGGGGCTCAAAATTGGCTCACCCGTTTCTTCGGCGCACTCACCAGAGATGCGGCGACTTTTTAGGCTGAAAACGGCACCAAAAAGATGTCTCCGGATTCTGGCCGCTCTGTGGCCTCTCCCATGGCTTGGCGCGGTGTGGTCTGTCGATTAGGGGGCGGAGCTAGGGCCCTGCGTGAAAAACAGTGCCGGCAGCTCTCCGCATGCGCACTGGAGGTTTTGCGCACGCGCAGTAGCTCCTCGGCAGCGTGGGACCGGATGCGTCCCGCCCCTATCCCGGGCCAAGTGGCCTCACGACGTGCGTCGGGCTAGAACGACACAGTCAGTCAGAGAGAGCGAGAGAGAGAGCGAGAGAGAGAGAGAGAGAGAGCGAGAGAGAGAGCGAGAGAGCGAGAGAGAGCGCGAGAGAGAGAGAGAGAGAGAGAGAGAGAAAGCGAGCGAGCGAGCGAGAGAGAACTACCCAGTGGAAGTAGAGGTTCCATGTCTCGTTTCGCAGGTTGGCAGTTTATCTTAGAAGTCATTTTCTGCTTGGACTTCAGCAGCCTGTGCTCTCCCAGTCGCCCTGCACCTATCCCCGGCCGAGTGGTCTCCCGCACCGGCCGGCCCGCTGACTTCCCGGGCCAAGTTTTGATAGGAAGGTAGGACTTAGTTTTATTTTTTTATTTCTTCTTGAATGTTTTTATGCTTCTTGAATGTTGTTGTGCTTTGGTTAGTGCTTTGCAAGGTCCTCTCCGCTTCCCTTCCCGCCCCTATCTCCGGCCGAATGGTCTCAGACGTACCTACCTGCGCTGATATTTTAACTCTCTGCAAGGGTTTTCTGTGCGGCCATATTCGCTGGCCTAAGTTAATTTGGAGCAACTATTAGCTGTCCAAAGTGGCCTAAATGGCCAACGCGGGCGTAGGTGTCTGGTAGCACCCCCTTATGAAAAAAAAACTTTTAAAAATCCTAACTAACTCACTTGCACTGGCGCAAATTGAATGTGCAAAATGTGGATTTTTAAGATACTGCAGAAAAATCAAGTTGCTCCATCCTGGCCAATTTTGAGCCCATAGTCTTAACTCTATCTTCATATCCAAAAATTCTTGAAACCACTCTTGCCTCGAGACCACAATCTTATTTTCCATCCTCCTTTAGTGGTTCCAATCTAGTAATCTTTCCACTGAGCTCACTTATAAATCAGTTTCTTGCTGTGAGCTTGCTAGTTTGTCTTTTTTTAATCAGGTCCCAGTATTCTGGCATAACAATTCACTCTTTCCAAGTACCACCAAAATTAGTTCAATCTAATTCATGATCTAATGTGGGATCCTGCCATGTGAAAATTGGCTGCTGCATTTGCCTACATAGCAGTGACTACACTTCAAAAAGTAATTAATCAGATATGTAGTGCTTTGAGACAACCGACAAATATTTCTATGACCCAAAATGTAGTTTTTCATATGGATTGATGAACAGTGTACGTAAGAGTTAGCAATCTATCCGCTTACCGCTGGAATATACATTCCTTACCCTTCGGTTAAGTAGAAAAACACGACAAAAGTCAGATAATTCAGGCATTTACTGGCATGTAAAATTTATTAGCAAGGTGAAACGAGAATAAAAATTACAAATGTTCACTGGTACTTAAAAATGTTTTCTTCATGTTCTTTAACTGAAGTTTGGAAGGACACAAAGATTGGGCATCAGGTACTATGCAATCCCATCTCTCTGCTGCAACATGGAGTGAACTAGTTAAAGCATATGAACTAAAATATTGCAAAAGATTGCCATGTGAATACCTCTGCAGGAGAAGCCCTGGGATACAGAACAGTCACTCAAGATAGATCAAAAGAGATAGTGGAGGAAGGTGCTCACATTCATGATGTGAACCAACACCTAGCATCTGCATCATCTAGGAACTAACCATGTACAAATGGTCAGCTTTTATAAAGCCAAGGTTATTTTTGGTCCAGCCATTAAAAGTTACTACATCTTCAAGCTTGCATTCTTGAATATTATTCTTCAAAGGATCCAGAAACAAGAAACATTAAATTCAGACCAAACCTCAATGCAATTATCAATCAATCACTGCTGCATGTGAGTGCGAGACAAAATCAGGTCAGCTATCATACCCTGCAATCCAACTGTAACCACATGATTTTGGTAAAAAGTGGTGGTGGGGGGGGGGGGGGTGAAAGCAGACAACAGAAAACTACTCCTTTTACTAGTTCATGGTTAATTAATTCTTCCCAATAACTATCAAAAACTAATGTCGAAAGGAATTGAAGTGCTAGGTTTCAGGATCGAGGTATTCAAGGGGAGACTTGTAACCTCCAATTACCATCTGCCTCTTTTGAGTGTACAAGAATGCTGGTAGCCCCTGGTTAACCAAAGGGTTAGAAGCATTTGGTTGTCTATGCTTCTGATTGCCATTCTTGGGACCCATGAAAAGAAAATCGTGCTTTTATACAACGCCTTTCACAAAATCCCAATGAAGTACTTCTGAAGTGCAGTCACTGCTGTAATGTAAGAAACTTGATAACTAGGTAATGTTTGTGATTTTGATTGAGGGATAAATATTGTCCACGAAACCAGGGATAACTCTCCTGCTCTTCTTCGAAATAGTGCACTGGGATCTTTTATGTCTACCTGAAAGAGCAGACTGGGCCTCAGTTTAACGTCTCATCTGAAAGACGGCATCTCCAGCAGTGCACCTCACTCAGTATTGCACTGAAATATCAGTCTAGATTTTTGTGTTCAAAGTCTCTGAAGTGGGATTTGAACCATAACCTTCTGACTCAGGCAAGACTGCTACTAACTGAGCCACGGCTTCCATCTCCAAGGCCCCGAGATTGCTGCCTTCATATTATACAGTATGCTGCCTGGCATTATGCACTCCTGGGCCCAGCACTGTGCAAAACACAAGAGTGTTGGATTTAAATTAAACCAAAGTGCAATCAATTAAAGCTGAAGAATGTGTCGCAAAAAATGCAAGACTTTCTTTCCTCTTTGATCTTAACCTTGCAACTAGAAACTATAGAGTTTTAAGTACCGCCCGAAGTATACAATGAAGCTTGAACACAGGTTTTTCATAGACTCTTAAAAATAATTTATTACTTTCCAAGTATATCCTTTTCAATTTTCAATTCCCTTTTGAACGTTACTGCTTCCACCACCTTTTTCAGGCAGGGCAGTCACATCATAGCTCACTGCATTAAAAAAAATTCTCAACTGCCCTCTGGCTCTTTTTGTACAAACAGTTCCACCAAAAGATTTGTGCATGTTTGAACACATGTACAGATGATATATACTGAACATCCATCTAAAAAGGAACCAATAGTGTGATCAACTGATCCACACCTAACAGTGATTAAAAATTGTCCTTGAAATAAGAAAACTTCCCACTCTCAAGAAGCCCATTTCAATAGACACAGGAAGCTGCCTTTTTAGGTGGTTCAATATAGAACATAATTTATGGCCCTGCAACGGAGAAGGCAAAGTTACAGCCTCAGAAACTAAGAGCATCCCAAATGTAATCATTGGTCTCTCAAGGCTCAACAAATCTTATCCAAGGCAGCAGCAGTTACATTGCTGCAGTTAGCCTTGGGGGGAGGCAGATTTTGCACACCAAATTATCATCAAAAGACCCCTGCTGGGGTGTGAGCATGAATGGACATTTGCTGATGATGGGGTCAGGCTTAGCTGCAACAGCCTCCACTGTCAAGTAGGAACATAGGAACAGGAGTGGGCCATTTAACCCCTTGGACCTGTTCCACCATTCAATGAGATCATGGCTGATCTGTGACCTAACACCCACCATTGCCCCATATCCCTCAATATCTCGGATAGATTTTTCATAACCAATCTCAGATCTAAAATTAATAACTGACCCAGCATCCTCTGCAGTTTGTGGAAGAGTGTTACAAGCTTCACTCCTGAAAGGCTTGGTTCTAATTTTTAAGGCTATGTCCCCTAGTCCTCGATTCCCCAACCAACAGAAATAGTTTCTACCTACCCCTTAATATTTTGCAAACTGCAATCAAGTCACCCTTAAACTTCTAAATTCCAGGAAATGCAGCCCTAGTTTATGTAATCCTCCCTCGTAATTGAGTCCTTGGAATGCAGGTATCATTCCAGTAAACCTACACTGCACTCCCTCCAAGGCCAACATATCCTTCCTAAGGTGCGGTGCCCAGAATTGAACGCAGTACACCTGATGTGGTCTAACCATGGATTTGTGTCGCTGCAGCATGACTTCTAATCCCTTGTATTCTAGTCCTCTAGATATAAAAGCCAGCATTCCATTAGCCTTTTTGATTATTTTTGTACCAGTCCGTGATAGTTTAGTGATTTATGTACATGGATCCGTAAGTCTCTTTCGACCTCCACTGTTTCTAGCCCTTTACCATTTAGAAAGTGCTCTGATCTATCATTTTTTGGTCCAAAGTGGATGACCTCACACTTGCCTACATTAAGATCATTTAACTTTCGCTCAATATCGCTCAACCATTGGTGGCCATGCCTTCTGTTGCTTAGGCCCTAAGCTCTGGAATTCCCCGCCCAAAGCTCTCTGCCTTGTTCCTCCTTCAAGATGCTCCTTAAAATCTACCTCTTTGGTCACCTGTCCTAATTTCTCCTTATGTGGCTGTCAAATTTTGTGTCTCATAATACTCCTGTGAAGAGCCTTAGAACCTTTCATTATGTTAAAGGTGTGAAACAAATACAAGTTGTTGTTGTTGCAATTTTTTTCAAACGGAGCCTCCAAACTTTCTCCGGACGACATGGTGTCCACGTTATTTTATAAGAATGCGATTGCTACCAACGAATTGGAAGTAGTTGCGAATGCGCAGCCTCTGCTTTTTTTGGTGGTTCTGAACTGTTGGGTGAAACTATGCTGTGAAGCCATTTGCAACGACTGTCCGTTGCTCCGTGAAGAGGCTGTCACAGTCATGTCGGAAGTACTTATTGGTATAGTTTCTGTTTACTTTTTAATTGGGATGAAACTTTATAACCATGTCATATGGAGAAAGTTTGGAGGCTCTGCTTGATAAAAATTGTAAGTTAAATGATCCCACGTGATGGAGAACGGGACCAGGGAGCGGGGCTGAAATTTTGAGAAAACAGAGCGGGGCAAGCAGGGTCATCGAAATTTCCAGATTAATGCGTAGAACGCTTCTGCGCAGTTTACAGTCATTGAAATCAGCTTCTGGTTTGTTGGCAGGAGTCATTCCATTTGCCCATTTACGAAATCTATTAATATCTCTGGTAGCTGGTATCTCAACCCACCTTTCAACATTCGCCCATTTGGACACATGTACCATAAGTTTATCAACAACTGTAGAACTGGAACTAAGAACTCAATGTCTTCAGAAGAAGTAAATAGGGTGGAGGGTGGGGTTGGGGGGGTGGGCGGTGGTAGGGGAAAAGAAAGAAAGAGCAAATCGGAAAAGAAAGAGACTCTGGTAGATTAGTACTAGTGACAGCCGCCCATTTCCTGGTTCACTTTTCCGACAGCTTGGAGTGAAGTAAACCCTAATAGATATAGAAATGTACAATTTTCTGGAGCTTGGCAGACAAGAACTGAGCGTTTTTCCCGTAATCTTTCGTTCAGTTTCCATCAGTCTAAAGTAATGGAGTAATGGAGAGCAGTAGCAATATTACCTCATCCACATACAAACATCTCGTGTGAAGTCTACCGAAAACTGAATCTCCATCAGTTCTTGTAGGTTAAGGACTATGGAAGAAATATATTCTGAAGTCGATATTTCAAACCCTTGAGGACTGATCCAGTTTATTGCTTTCTAATAACTTGAATCATCAGGGACTTGGCTGTGCATTCCATTTCTATCTATATGATAGACAGGAGGGCATGGTATGCAGCCCACCTGATGACTGGTGCATTGAGTGTAATAAAGAGGACAACTGCTGATCCCTGGTACCCACTCCCATTCACAACATGCTTAAATGCTATATGTTTCAGTTAACTGGAGGCTCGGTCTACTTACAGAAATTATCTTTTAACTATGAACACAAGTTTACAATGTTAGGAGACATTGGCCTGGATTTTGCAGTCAGCGGCAAAGGGATGGTGATCTCTAAATAAAGCTACCCACAAAGATTTAGCAGGCTCAAGAGCGTGAATTTCCTTTGTTCCGATGTGATTTAGAACTTGGCTTACAGCAACAGTGCAGGCAGCAGGCAGGCTGATCAGCCAATCAGATTGAAGAATTCTCACAGACAGCAAAACAGGAAGTACGGAGCAGGGATTACAATTAGTGCTCCCTCTAATTTAGTTTGGCCCGTGCAGCCCCTTTACTGAGCTATGTGGGACATTCAGAATTCCGCGCATGTGCGTTTTTTCTATTTATAAGCCATCTCACCGGCTGCATGGGATCTCCAAAGCATTGCAGGGCAGTGCAGCGCAGCTTAGAGAACGTTGATTATAATTCACATTTTAATCAGAGAATGTTGATTATAATTCACAATTCACATTTCCAGATTAATGCGTAGAACGCTTCTGCGCAGTTTACAGTCATTGAAATCAGCTTCTGGTTTGTTGGCAGAAGTCATTCCGTTTGCCCATTTACGTAATCTATTAATATCTCTGGTAGCTCTGAAAGCAAAATAAAGATTGGGACCTACACGTGGGATGTACTCAGTAGAAGCTGAAATATCAAACAAACTTTAAAAAATAAAATAATTTTTTTTAAATCATGTTATTTTCACATGTTCATCTGAGGGAATGAGACTCAACGCTTGTAAAATTAACTTTTCCAGGGCTAGACAGGTTGTTAGCAGTAATTATGACTTAGTACGCCGTTAAAAAAAGTTATAACTGATTATACAAGGCATAACATTTTCATTGGCTTTTACAGCGAAAATATTGCGTAAAAAGTTGAAGTTCACATCAATTCACCAATTCTACATTGATTGCATCTGCGAAGACTCCAACAGCAAACCGTGTGAAGGAACAGGGCATCACAGGCGGTCCCTCGAAACGAGGATGACCTGCTTCCACGCCAAAAAAAGGATGAGTTCACAGGTGTTTCAATGAAGGACCCGAACTACATCCTCAAGGGTGGAAGATGCCTGTGTGTGGATTTTTTTTTGTAAACGTATGGTGGCCATTGCACACCAGCCACCACATGGAGGGCATCACCGACAGCAACTTCCAGATTTCCACAATTAACTACGCATGCGTGGATGCCAGAAGTTGCAGTCAGTTTTACACAGAATTACAGTAAGTGTTGACCGTTTTGCCATCATTACAACCGCAAATTCCAAGCCATTGTTCAGGAAGTCTCAGTTACAACATTAGAACATAAGATATTCTAGCAGGAGTATGCCATTTGGCCCTTCAATGAGATCATGGCTAATCTTCTACCTCAACCCCACTTGCCTGCACTGTCCCCATATCCCTTGATTCCCTTAATATCCAAAAATCTATCGATCTCTGTCTTGAATATACTCAACGACAGCTTCCACAGCCCTCTGGAGTACAGAATTCCAAAGATTCACAACTTTGTGCGAAGAAATTTCTCCTCATCTCAGTCCTAAATGGCTGGCCATTTATTCGGAGACTGTGACCGCTGGTTCTAGACTCCCCAGCCAGGGGAAACATCCTCCCTGCATTTACCTTTTCAAGCCCTGTAAGAATTTTGTATTTTTCAATGCGATCACCTCTCATTCTTCTAAACTCGAGAGCCAATAGGCTTAGTCGACTCAATCTCTCCTCATTGGACAATCTCCCCATCCCAGGAATCAGTCTGGTGAACCTTCGTTGCACTCCCTCTCTATCGCAAGTATATCCTTCCTTGGGTAAGGAGACCAAAACTGTACACAATACTCCAGGTGTGGTCTCACCAGGGCCCGAGATAATTGCAGTAAAACTTCTTTACTCTTATACTCAAATCTTTACTCTTATACTCAAATCTCCTTGTAAAAAAGGCCAACATACCATTTGCTTTCTTAATTGCTTGCTGCATGTTAACTAATATGTCCTTACTATACAGTACAAATGCACACGAGGCCCATACAAGAGAGGTGGTCACTCTATGACCAGTAACCTTTATTAGCCAGCACTGAAATGAAGGTGGGTGGAGCTTCCCCTTTTATACCTGAAAGTCCAGGTTAGGAGCATCGACCACAAGTTCACCATCCAGTGGTCAGTGTTCTCACGGTGTACAACTTAGGTCAGTTTATACATGGATCACAAAGTTGAATACACGACATTACCTCCCCTCCAAAGTCTTATTGGGAACACAGGTTGAGTCTCTGGTGGTTTACGCTCCCTTGTAGAGTGCCCGAGTTGGGGCTCCGGTTGTTGGGCGCTGGCCTGAGTGTCTGCTGTTTGCGGTGCCTCAGGCCTGTCCGGACTGCCCAGAGTGACTGGGCTCTCCTCCACTTGGCTCTGGTGTTCGGTGGAGTGAACTCGACATCATGTTCTTCTTCTGCTTCTTCTATGAGGTTGCTGAACCTCCTTTTTGTTTGATCCACATGTTTGCAGCAGATTTGTCCATTGGCAAGTTTAACTACCAGAATCATATTCTCCTCTTTGGCAATCACAGTACCTGCAAGCCATTTGGGCCCTGCAGCATAGTTGAGGACAAAGACAGGGTCACTGACATCAATACATCGCGCCCTCGCATTCCCGTCATGGTAGTCACATTGTGACCGGTGCCTGCTCTCCACAATTTATTTCATGGTGGGGTATAACCTGGTTTTGAGCGTCCTTTTCATTAGCAGCTCTGCGGGTGGAACCCCTGTGAGCGAGTGTGGTCGGGATCGATTGGCCAACAGGAGGCGTGATAAGCGGCTTTGGAGAGAACCCCCTTGGATTCTGAGCATCCAGTTTGATTATCTGCACTGCTCGTTCCGCCTGGCCGTTTGAGGCCGGCTTGAACGGTGCCATTCTGGCATGGTTGATACCAATTCCTGCCATGAAGTCCTGGAATTTAATGCTTGTAAACCACGGGCCATTGTCGCTGACCAAGACATCCGGTAGACCATGGGCGGCAAACATTGCCTGTAGACTTTCTACCGTGGCAGAGGATGTGCTTGAATTGAGAATGTCACACTCTACCCATTTGGAGTAGGCGTCTACTACAACCAAAAACATTTTTCCCATGAAAGGACCTGCGTAGTCCACATGGATGCGTGACCATGGCTTGGTGGGCCAGGACCAGGGGCTAAGGGGGGCTTCCCTGGGCGCATTGCCCAGCTGGGCACACGTGTTGCACCTGCGAACACAAAGTTCCAGGTCTGCATCTATCCCTGGCCACCAAACATGTGACCTGGCAATTGCCTTCATCATGACAATGCCCGGATGCTCATTGTGGAGTTCTCGGATGAACACCTCTCTGCCCATCTGGGGCATGACTACTCGGTTTCCCCATAGTAGGCAATCGGCCTGAATCGAGAGTTCATCCTTGCGCCTGTGAAATGGTTTGAATTCCTCAGGGCATGCCCCGTATGTGGCTGCCCTGTCCCCATTCAGGACACATTTCTTGACTAGAGACAATAGCGGGTCTCTATTTGTCCAGACTTTAATCTGATGGGCTGTCACGGGTGAGCCTTCGCTTTCGAAAGCTTCAACAGCCATGACCATCTCAGCTACATGCTCGGTTGCCCCCTTAGTGATGGCTAGTGGGAGCCTGCTGATAGCATCGGCGCAGTTTTCAGTGCCCGGTCTGTGCCGAATTGTATAGTCATAGGTGGCTAATGTGAGTGCCCACCTCTGTATGCGGGCCGATGCGTTTGAATTTATGGCCTTGTTGTCGGCCAAAAGGGACATTAGGGGTTTGTGATCTGTCTCCAGCTCAAATTTCCTGCCAAACAGGTACTGGTGCATTTTTTTTTTTTTTAAAAACAGCATATACACATGCAAGCGCTTCCTTTTCTACCATCCCGCAGCCCTGTTCTGCCTGGAGGCAGACTTCTAGAGGCATAAGCTACCGGCTATAACTGACCCTTGGCATTAACATGCTGCAGCACACACCTGACCCCATAGGACGACGCATCGCACGTTAAAACGAGTTTCTTACATGGGTCATATAGCGTTAACAGATTGTTGGAGCACAACAAATTTCGTGCTCTATCAAAAGCCCTTTCCTGGCTGTCCCCAGGACCCATTCGCGACCTTTGCGTAGGAGCACGTGTAGCAGTTCTAACAGTGTGCTCAATTTGGGAAGAAACTTACCAAAATAGTTCAGGAGCCCCAGGAACGAAAGCAGCTCCGTCGTGTTACGGGGTCTGGGTGCTCTCTAGATCGCTTCTGTTTTGGACGCAGTAGGTCTGATCCCGTCTGCTGCTACCCTCATCCCCAGGAATTCTACCTCTGGAGCTAGGAAGACGCACTTCGCCTTTTTCAGTCGCAGCCCTACCCGGTCCAGTCTGCGTAGCACCTCCTCCAGGTTGCGGAGGTGTTCCTCAGTATCACAACCCGTGATGAGGATTTCGCTGAAAGATCGCGGGGGCCAAACGAATCCCGAATGGACATCTGTTATACTCAAACAACCCCTTGTGTGTCGTGATGGTGGTCAGCTTCTTCGACTCACTCGCCAGCTCCTGGGTCATGTAAGCGGAGGTCAGGTCCAATTTTGAAAAAAGTTTGCCACCGGATAGCGTCGCAAAGAGGTCCTCCGCTCTCGGTAGCGGGAACTGGTCTTGGAGTGACACCCGATTGATGG
This sequence comes from Pristiophorus japonicus, assembly GCF_044704955.1. NCBI lineage: Eukaryota > Metazoa > Chordata > Chondrichthyes > Pristiophoridae > Pristiophorus > Pristiophorus japonicus. The sequence continues at coordinate 23,053,943 of NC_091989.1, read as the reverse complement.
TGGCCTTGTAATCGCCACATATCCTGAACGACCCATCCGCCTTGAGCACCGGCACAATCGGGCTTGCCCAGTCACTGAATTCGACTGGCGAAATGATGCCTTCCCTCAGCAGGCGGTCCAATTCGCCTTCTATCTTTTCCCGCATCACATACAGCACCGCTCTGGCCTTGTGGTGTACCGGCCTGGTGTCCGGATTTATGTGAATCACTTCCTTAGTCCCCATAAAAGTGCCAATGCCGGGTTGAAATAGTGAGTCAAATTTGTCCAGGACCTGTGAGCATAATATTCGTTCCACAGAAGAAATTGCATTGACATCGCCCCATTTCCAGTTCATGACAGTAAGCCAACTCCTCCCCAGCAGTGCGAGTCCGTCCCCCGGGACAATCCAGAGTGGCAACCTGTTCTCCGAATCTTTGTGGGTCACGACGATGTGCAAAGTTAAAGCACATGGGATTGGGGGTAGCGTGCTGACATGGATTGAGAACTGGTTGTCAGACAGGAAGCAAAGAGCAGGAGTAAATGGGTACTTTTCAGAATAGCAGGCAGTGACTAGTGGGGTGCCGCAAGGTTCTGTGCTGGGGCCCCAGCTGTTTACATTGTACATTAATGATTTGGACGAGGGGATTAAATGTAGTATCTCCAAATTTGCGGATGACACTAAGTTGGGTGGCAGTGTGAGCTGTGAGGAGGATGCTATGAGGCTGCAGAGTGACTTGGATAGGTTAGGTGAGTGGGCAAATGCATGGCAGATGAAGTATAATGTGGATAAATGTGAGGTTATCCACTTTGGTGGTAAAAACAAAGAGACAAACTATTATCTGAATGGTGACAGATTAGGAAAAGGGGAGGTGCAACGAGACCTGGGTGTCATGGTACATCAGTCATTGAAGGTTGGCATGCAGGTACAGCAGGCGGTTAAGAAAGCAAATGGCATGTTGGCCTTCATAACGAGGGGATTTGAGTACAGGGGCAGGGAGGTATTACTGCAGTTGTACAGGGCTTTGGTGAGGCCACACCTGGAGTATTGTGTACAGTTTTGGTCCCCTAACTTGAGGAAGGACATTCTTGCTATTGAGGGAGTGCAGCGAAGGTTCACCAGACTGATTCCCGGGATGGCGGGACTGACCTATCAAGAAAGACTGGATCAACTGGGCTTGTATTCACTGGAGTTCAGAAGAATAAGAGGGGATCTCATAGAAACGTTTAAAATTCTGACGGGTTTAGACAGGTTAGATGCAGGAAGAATGTTCCCAATGTTGGGGAAGTCCAGAAGCAGGGGTCACAGTCTAAGGATAAGGGGTAAGCCATTTAGGACTGAGATGAGGAGAAACTTCTTCACCCAGAGAGTGGTGAACCTGTGGAATTCTCTACCACAGAAAGTTGTTGAGGCCAATTCACTAAATATATTCAAAAGGGAATTAGATATAGTCCTTGCTACTAGGGGGATCAAGGGGTATGGCGAGAAAGCAGGAATGGGGTACTGAGGTTGCATGTTCAGCCATGAACTCATTGAATGGCAGTGCAAGCTCAAAGGGCCGAATGGCCTACTCCTGCACCTATTTTCTATGTTTCTATGTTTCTACCATGGTACTGCCTAGCACCGGAATGATCTCCTTTGTAAATGTCCGTAGCTGTGCGTCAATCGGCGATAATTTTGGCCTCCTGGCCTTGGACGCCCACAACTTGTCGAACTGTTTGATACTCATCAGGGACTGGCTGGCCCCAGTGTCTAGCTCCATTGATACTGGGATGCCATTGAGGAGACTTTCATCATTATCGGTGGCGTCACTTTTCTACCAAAGTGGATAATTTCACATTTCTCCACATTATATTCCATTTGCCATGTTCTTGCCCATTCACTTAGCCTGTCTATATCCCCATGAAACCTCTTTGCATCCTCCTCACAACTTACATTCCCACCTAGCTTTGTATTAGCAAACTTCTTAAGCATACCCACTTTTGGTTCCGAAACACCTCTGCATCCTGAAAAGGTGCTCGCAGGGCAATGTGCGTACAGTCAATTGCTCCCTGCACCTTGGAGAAGTTTGCTATTCGACAAACCCAAAGCCCCCTCAGTCTGTGCCTCCCTGGTCATAAGGAAGCTTATAAAGTCCATCCTGCATGTGTAAAGGGCTTCAGTCACCTGACGAATGCAGCAATGTGTGGCGTGCTGAGAGATATCGCAAATGTCACCAGCTGAGGCCTGAAAGGAGCCCACTGCATAGAAGGAAAGTGCCGCAGTAACCTTGACCTCAAATGGGCAGTGCAGTCCTGATGGTGCTGATAGGTTGCATATCTCCCTTAATGAGCTGCCATATCTCACTGATGACCACCTTTTGGAAGCGCAGCCTCCTAAGGCATGTGTTATCAGACAAGTCCAGGTATGATCGCTTATCCCTGTAAGTGCGTTGGGTGTAAGGTCATCTCCTCCTCAGCAGTCTACCACCTCTGATTGGGCGCATAATGCTCTTCAATGAACCTTCTCCCATCTCTAGTCTGCAGCATGTAAGTATTCATCAATACTGGCTGAGAAATTACAGGCCCCATTACTATTACTAAATGCCCGATTTATATGCATTCAAAATTATTAAATTGTCCTCTAAAAACTCAATAAAAAAATCAAAATTCACCACAATATGATTAGATAGTTGTCAAGAGATTTTAAAACCACTTTAAAGGTGTAATAACACAAGAGTCCTGTTATTATCCTCCCACCAGATGTGTACCCGATCTCTTTTATTCCCGCCTTGGATAAGTACAAGATCCGATTTGCTGTATTGCCTGCATGACATCCGACAGTGGCACCCTCTGGTGTCTGGTGACCCCAAGCATAAATATATTACTTCAAAGCTCCCATGATCTTGAAGCAGCCTTTTATGAAAAGTCCTCCCAATTACAAAATGGCATCCATACCGCTGGGTTACAGTCAGGTGAGTGCAGCTTTTTTTGAGCATCTTTTTGGGCGAGTGATCATTTGGGCAGTATATGGGCGAGATGCCGAAAGTAACACTTGGCGATATTCTGGGTGGTAGTTGGACGTTAGTTTCCATTATAAACTGTCTTCCAGTTGGTGCACAACTGATGGCGACATAATTTTAAAAAAAAATATGGGCGGGCGGTTCAGCTAATTCTCGGCGTTCAATGTATGCCGAAAGTTACACCCATGATAAATGGGCGATAGTTTCCATTTTTAATCAAATATGGGCATTAAACTATATCTTAACAGTTAATTGGGCGGTAACTGGGCAAATCGAATGGAAAGTCTAGCCATATCACCATGAAGCCTCTTTGTATCCTCCTCACAACTTACATTCCTACCTAGCTTTGTATCATCAGCAAACTTGGATATATTACATTTGGTCCCCTCATCCAAATCATTGATATATATTGTGAATAGCTGAGGCCCAAGCACTAATCCTTATGGTACCCCACTAGTTACAGCCTGCCAACCCGAAAGTGACCCATTTATTCCTAACTCTGTTTGCTGTCCATTAACCAATGCTCAATCCATGCTGGTATATTACCCCCAATCCCATGAGCCCTAATTTTGTTTAATAACTTCTTGTGTGGCACCTTATCGAATGCCTTCTGAAAATCCAAATACACCACATCCACTAGTTCCCCCTTATCTATTCTGCTAGTTACAACCTCAAAGAACGATTTGTCAAACATGATTTTCCTTTCATAAATCCTTGTTGACTCTGCCCAATCCTATTATTATTTTATAAGTGCCCTGTCACCACGTCCTGAATAATAGATTCTAACATTTTGCCTACTACTGATGTCAGGCTAACTTGTCTGTAGTTCCCTATTTTCTCTCTCCCTCCTTTCTTAAATAATGGGATTACATTTGCTGCCTTCCCATCTGCAAGAATGGTTCTAGAATCTATGGAATTTTGGAAGATGACAACCAATGCATCCAATATTGCTATAGCCACCCCTTTCAAAATCCTAGGATGTTGGCCATAATGTCCAGGGAATTTATCGGCTTTCAGTCCCATTAATTCCTCCAGTACCATTTTTTACTCAAACTAATTTCTTTCAGTTCCTCATTCTCGATTGGTTCTCCACTATTTCCGGCAAGTTTTTTTTCCATCTTCTTCCATGAAGACAGACACAAAGTGTTTGTTTAATTTCTCTGGCATTTTCTTATTCCCCATTATAATTTCTCCTCTGATAAACAAAGTAGTATGACACAGATGCTGGTAGTTCTCACTTTCGCAGATTCCCAACCATTGTGAATTCCTTGTTCCATCTGGTTTGTTGGGGAGGTAAAGAGGAGATTGTAAATAAAAAGCAGTCAGAATGTAGCCAACTTACACAGCTCTTGCACGTCTTAGCACCTAGTTAATGTGGCGCTCTCAGGATATACAAGCAGGTTACTAACCAACAATTTGCATTTATATAGCGCCTTTTAGTGTAGAGAAAGTAAACATTGAAAGACAATTGGACCACAAAAAAAACTGGAGGTGGAAAAAAAAGGAGTAAAAATGCAACCAATTGCTCAAAATAAGGGTTTGAAACTACACTTCCACTTTGTTACAAACCACTTGCCAGAACTGATGTACATGCATCTCTGCTATCTATAGTTACAGTTATACAGCCTGCAGTGAAGTGCCATCTGTATTCCTTAGGAAGGAAGACAATTGCAGACTCAGAGTAAAACAATTTGCATTAATACTACTTTGGCTATAATAACCTGAAACTAGTGAGCCTTATCCCAAGAACTGTGCACTCACACTGCAGCATGACTGGCTTACCCCAGAACTAAATCTACCATTGCGAAGCAAACAGGAGTCAAAGCCTAGAACTGAGACATTACTTGTGGGCACCCACAGCAAACTGATCCCACTTACTTTGGGTGCCCACCTCAGCCTACCGCCAAGTAAGTTAGGCCTCACTCTCGGAACTCCAGGCATTTGTAGCAGCCTGCAGCCACAGGAAGTTTTTGATTGCGTCAGCAGTTTCAATAAAATAAGGCTTCTACAAGATTCTAACTACATTAAACATATTAGGATTAAGAAATTGCTTTCTCCGATGAATTTTGTACTTCAGTCTGACCTAACCCCGTCAATGGCACATCGTATTTACTGAAAAGCTCTCAGGCACTCGATTCTGAGTAATGCAATGTGATAGCTGCAGTCTTCATTCTCTTATTTGACTGATTTACTCAAATCATCAAATAAAATACCTATTGAACTATATCCATTTTAATCACAGAATGTCACACAGACGCAGTGCTTTCGATGAAAATAAGTAATGCACGCAAAAATACAAGCTGGTGGTAAAGAGAAAACCACAAATGTTGGAAATCCAAGGTAATGCTCACCCAAAAGCATCTTAATCAACTCTATTTATAGGCAGCGCTGTCAATCTTTATGGAAGCAAAATTCATTCAGTGTAACACACCAAGACTATTGTGGACTCTTCCAGATTCAATCTCCTGAATAACAAAGTAGTAAAACTTACAAAAGAATACTGACGTCTCTCCATATAAAACTGATTCATGAAAATCTCCAGGTTTCAAGATGCCATTCCCAATTACAGAATCATCACTCTGCAGGAGTATTTGATCCATATTCATACAGCTCTCCCATTCCATTAAGCCACCTGCCATTAAGTGCTTTTGCATCAAATGCCAATACCAAATGAAAGGCTAAAAAGGCAACCCATTCCAAAACCTTTTCCAATCCAAGCACACTTGGAACAGCTTGGAATTCCTTGTCCCAGTTACAAGAGTGGCGTATGAGGAGAAGAGCAAAGACAGGAGGGGGAATTCAGGAGCAGGCGGGCTCCCTCTGTACAAAACTGTTCTGACAATTGGCCACCTGTTTAAAAAAGTGAACAATGATCAGTATCCGACTGATGGCTGTGGATCTACAAGTGCCTGACGACTTTAATGTTCTCCTCTTATACTGCAAGATACCCTAGTTATATCTACATTTAGACATAGCATTAGGATTTGGTTTATTCTCAATTAAGGTATTGGTTTCTTTTTACTGAATGAAATTACTAAAGTTGTTCATTTCTAGGATGCTTTAGGGTTTGATGAGTCATGGAACAATTTATCTTGCACTGTTTTAATTGCTTCTTGAAACACAGGAAGTCTAAGATTTGTGCCTTGTTTTCAGGGCCACAGTGGGAAACTATTCAGCCAAGGCAGTTTTGAGATATGAGATGGAACAATGGATGAACAGGAAAAAAACAAACAATCTGTTGCTTTTTAGGAAATAAATCCTCTCTCGGAATCTTGTTTATAATCCATAATCAATCAGCAATGACAGTTTTTCGTGAGAAGCACACTATACGATCCTGAGATTTTCTTTATCAATTTATAGGGAAGAACAGAATTGGAAAGGAACAGTCACAAGTCTCTATCCAGGGAAAGAACTTGAGGAAATACTGTTTATGTCATGTATTCAACCAGCAATGTAACCCATGTATAATCTGACCCAAGTTGTACACTGTGAGAACACTGACCACTAGGTGGGAGACACTCCTAACCTGGACCTTCAGGTATAAAAGGGGAAGCTCCACCCACCTTCATCACTTGAGTGCTAAGGAATAAAAGACAGGTCACAGACTGACCTTCTCTCAAGCATGGGCCTCGCGTGCATTTATACTGTGTAGTAAGGACGTATCAGTTTATTTCTCTGTATGTCTACTGTAAAGATAATTAGGCTAGCACTTCCACTAACAATGCCAGCATCCGAATCTTAGCGGTATTCCGGCAGTTGCATCTTTCAAACTGCCGGAATACGGCCAAGGTCCGTTCCCCCGATTTTTACCTGTCTGATGTTGGCGATGGCGGTAGCGGGCCAGAGCGTCGCTCCCCCGGTGGCGGTGATCTTCTTTCCTGTATAAAGTTTTGTGCGCCCCGAGCAACGAGCCTCCCCTTGTCTCTTCGCATGCAGACATTTTCTCACTATTTCGGGGGTCAAGGGTGACCCCGCACATGCACAAAGAGGAGAGGAGAGAGCGCAGTTGTGAAAAAGCAGAGGGAGAAATATAAGCATTTGCAGTGTCAATATAAAGAAATACTAAAGAGAACTTAACTTAAAGTATACTAATAAATTATAAAAGCAATAAATAGAAATATATATAATTTATACAATTTATAAATAATGCAAGAGGAGATGGAGGTGGAGAGAGAGCTAAGTGAGAGGAGGAGGGTCGTGTGGTTCTCGGAGAAGCCGCAGGAATCACTGGTGCACAAGATGGAAGCTCGTTGGGAGCAACTGATCCGGGGTGGGTGCGGAAAACCTGCCCTAATCATTTATCAGAGAATCTGGCAAATGATTGCAAAGACGGTGTCATCTGCTGCGTCCGTCATACAAGGGTGAAACGTAACTCTCAATGTTCAAGCAAAGTGTTCATTCATGAGCTGCTGAAGTAAGTTTTGTAGTTGCTAAAGCACCACGAGGCTTCCCCTGTGGTGTCGGGGGGCCGTGGCACAGGTTCATTGCCAGGCTCTTCGACCTCGTCCTCCTCGATGTCCCGGTCATCCTCCTCGTCCTTTTCCTCCACTCCTCTCTCCTGAGGTGGTCCGCAGTCACATCTGGCAATTCCTGTCTACTCTTGACGGCTAAGTTGTGCAACATGCGTCACATCACAACGAACTCAGCGATCTGCTCAGGATGGTATTACAGGCTGCCTCCGGAGTGGTCCAGACATCAGAAGTGTTGCTTCAGCACTCCAACTGTCTTTGACGATATTGCGAGTGGCTATATGGCTTTCGTTGTAGCGCTTCACGGCTTCTGTCTGAGTCTTCCGCAGGGGTGTCATAAGCCAGCTGGCAAGGCCGTATCCTTTATCACCCCCCAGCATCCAGCAGTGACCTTGTGGCTGATTCTTAAGCAGGTCAGAGAGTACTCTCATGCAAGATGTATGCGTCATGAATGCTCCCTGGAAAATTTGCAGTTACTGCCATGATTATTTGCTTGTGGTCGACAATGAGTTGTATGTTCAGGGAAGAGAATCCCTTTTGGTACACCTCCTCTTCCTCTAAAGGTGCTTGCAGGGCGAAGTGCGTACAGTCTATTGCACCCTAGACCTTGGGGAAGTTTGCTATTCTCAAACAACCCAAAGCCCTCTCACTCTGTGCCTCCCTGGTCATTGGAAAGTTAATAAAAATCCATCCTGTGTGCGTAAAGTGCACAAGTTACCTGGCGAATGCTGCGATGTGTGGCGTACTGAAAGATTCCGCATATGTCACCAGCTGATGCCTGAAATGAGCCGGATGCATAGAAAGAAAGTGCCACAGTCACCTTCACCTCAACAGGCAGTGCAGTGCTGATAGGTTGCATGTTTGCCTTAATGAGCTGACATATCTCAGTGATGACCTCTTTTCGGAAGCGCAGCCTTCTAACGCACTGCGTATCGGTCAGGTGCAGGTAGAGCAGTGCTCCTGTAATTTCTTGGCGCGTAAGGTCTCTTCCTCCTCAAGAGTCTGCGTCCTATTTGATTGGGCACTTAGTCCTCTTCCAGCTCTAGTCTGCATCATGCAAGTAGTTAGCAATATTGGCACAAAGTACAGGCCCCATTTCTTTTAAAGTACTCAAATTTTGTGGACATTTGAACATTTTTGTTTGAATTAAAATCAATGCTATTATTATCCTAAATATAATCAAATCCCTTATAAACTACTCCAGAAATCACTCAAAAATCTATTTTAGGCTACTGGCATCTTGACATAGCCTTTTCCTCAAAAAAAAGATGATTTTCAAAGATGGAGTTATAAAGCTGAGAAAAGGCCAGTGCGTTTCTCCAGCGGTAGCAGGCGGTAAAAATGGGAGATTTGGTAAATTTCGCGCTGGGGTTGAACTGTGGGCGGTAGAAGTGGGTGGGCGATTTCCAGCAATGCCTGCAGTAATTGAATGCCGAAATTACCGCTGACGGTAAACGGACATTGGTTATTTTTGGGTGGCAAACGGGCGGGCTAAGTACAAATTCGAGCCCAATGTGTTTGACTGGACTTGTTCTCATACAATAAAAGGTGTTGCATCCACATTTGGAGTCAGGAATCAAACTTGTTACAATAGTAAGGAAAGAACAGTGCCTGCCAAGATTAGGCTGTGAAAAGCAAGCAGCATTACTGGAAGAGATTGATGAAAATTTCTGAGTTTAAGCCGAAGTTTGTTTTCTCTCCAGTGGTGTGAATGAATAAACCTTTAATTATTCAAAGTGAACTGCTACAAACAACGCAAGAGCCAAGGAGTTCTAGGAATTACAAATGAAAATTATCCAGTGTTTCTCATTGAACAGTGCAGCATTTCTTATCTGAAGCCAGAAAATTTTGAAATATAAAAATACTGACAATCTTAGCATCTACTTTGGCAAAAACAACTTGCATTTATTTCACGCGTTTAACATAGCAAAATGTCCCAAAGGCCTTCACAGGGAGTGTTATTAAACAAAATTTGACTCTGAGCCACACAAGGAGATTTTAGGACAGGAGCAGCAGGTTTTAAATGAGCCTCTTAAAAGAGGAGAGGGGGCTAAAGAGACGGGGAGGTTTAGGGAGCGAATTCCAGCGTTTCGGGCCTACACCGATGAAGGCAGCGCCACCAATGGTGGAGCAATTAAAATCGGAGATGCGCAAAAGGCCAGAATTGGAGAAGTGCCGAGATCTCAGAGGGTTGTAGGTCTGCAGGAGGTTAGACAGAGAGTGATGAGGCCGTGGAGAGATTTGACACCAAGGATGAGAATTATAAAAACAGCATTAAGAACAGTCTGCAAGTGCAACCAATAACAACTGGCACCATTTTAAAAATTGATTTCATCAGGTGATGGTGAACAGAGTTCAAATGTTTTTCACCTGCTCTCCCCGTCTCCCAATCACAGGAGTTGCTGAAGAATGAGGGTGACTCACACAGCCACCCTCTCATGCCTACTGGTTCAAGAGCACCACTATCCAAAGCCTCTCAACCATTTTTGTCAAGGAGCAATGAATGTAACATGGGACCATGGGAAATATAAAAAGTAGGAATATTAAACAAAATTCTAGGCAGCAAATTCACAGGATTGCTGTCAACTGTGCTTGTTGCATTTAATATTCCTCAAGATTATTCCCAAATATTTGTTGGGTTTAGATAGGAAATACAGCACTGTTCAATGTGAAGCACTGGGTAATTTTGGTTTATAATACCTAGCTCTTGCGCGATTTGTAATATTCCACTTTGAATAATTAAAGGTTAATTTCTACCACTGGATATCTGACAGATCAGGCCGATTTGACTATTACGAAATACCTCCGAGTCAGGAAATTCTCAAATTTCACTTGAGGGGTTGTCATGTATTTAACCATCTTGCAATGACATAGTCATGTAACTGTATCTCATCTACACTGTACCTGTACCCTAGAAATGCACACCCTGACCACAGGGGGTGAACTTGCAGGAGACACTCCTCACCTGGGTTTCCAGGTATAAAAGGGGAGGTCCCACCCAGAGTCAGCACTCCTTGGTCCTGGCAATAAAGGAAGGTCACAGAGTGACCGTGTCTGATATATCTATGCCTCGTGTGAGTTTGTAGTAAGGTGCAGGGACACCACATTTGGCGTCGAGAAACGGGAATCACCGAACCACGAGGATGGCCACCGGTGGCACAGAGGAACTGTGTGGGTGAGGACTGGGATGACTTTGTGGAAAGACTCCAGCAGAGCTTTGTCACAAAGGATTGGCTGGAAGAGACAGCGGCTGACAAGCGGAGGGCGCATCTACTGACCAGCTGCGGACCACAGACGTATGCACTGATGAAAGACCTGCTCGCACCCCAAAAGCCGGCGGACAAGTCCTTTGAAGAGCTCAACCAGCTGATCAGTGAGCATCTCAAGCCGGCGAGTAGCGTACACATGGCCCAGCACCGATTCTACTCTCACCAGCGTCAGGAGGGACAAAACGTCTCGGACTTCGTGGCGGAACTGCGGCGCTTGGCCAGTCTCTAAGTTCTGCAGGGGGGAGATGTTAAGGGACTTTTTCATCGAGGGCATTAATCATGCTAACATTTTCAGGAAGTTCATAAAGACTAAGGACTTGACTTTAGAAGGGGCGGCGTCGATAGCTCAGACCTTTATGGCAAGGGAAGAGGAGACCAAGCTAATTTACGCGCGCAGCCCTGGTCCAAACGTGGCGACGGACAAGAAAGTTAACATGGTGAACGCGGCTCGGGACCCCCGCAGACAGACAAGGGCATTTCGAAACCGCCCAGGCAGCAGCAGGGTCTAGGGTGGGCCTGCAACAAGGACAATGGAAAGGGGATCGGCAATTCACACCATCTCGAGGAACAATGCATCCCGCGATGGGACCAATAACACCCACCATCAGAGTGCTTAGAAACAGCCAAATGGGCAGAGAGGAATGCCTGGTAATAGTCCTTTTGTTAACAGCAATCTCAATCTCAGCTCATGCTGGAGGTGCGGGGGTAGACACACGGCGAGAAGCTGCAGGTTCCAGCAATATACCTGTAGGATTTGTAATGTCAGTGGACACTTGGCCAGGATGTGCAAAAAGGCAGTAGTGAGGCTAATCTGCGAGACAGAGGAACCAGACGAGGGGTCTGCGATGCAGAATGAGGCCTGGGGTAAATCCATCGATGCTGAAGTTCAGCGGGTTCATGTGGCTGACGTCAACAGCTCATACACTAAAACGCCACCCATGATGATAAAAGTCTTACTGAATGGATACGGGAGCTAGCCAGTCACTCATGAGCACCCAACAATTTGAGAGACTATGGCCACACAGAGCTAGCAGGCCCAAACTGGAACGCATTGAGACGCAGCTACGGACGTACACCAAAGAGATCATCCCAGTGCTGGGCAGTGCAAACTTGGTGGTAACACATAATGGATCACAGAACCGGCTGCCACTCTGGATCGTTCCGGGAAATGGCCCCGCGCTCTTGGGGAGGAGTTGGCTAGCTGAGATGAATTGGAAATGGGGGGGGATGTGCACGCCATTTCATCCGTGGACCACCATCACGACGCACAAGGGATTATTTGTCGACACCAGGTGTCCGTTTGGCATTCGTTCGGCAGCAGCCATCTTTCAGAGAAACATGGAAAGCTTGCTCAAATCCATTCCTGGAACGATCGTATTCAAAGACGACATTCTCATAATGGGTTGAGACACTGAAGAACACCTCCACAACCTGGAGGAGGTGCTAAGCCGATTGGATCGGGTAGGCTTGCGGCTGAAAAAGGCCAAGTGTGTGTTTTTGGCCCCAGAGGTCGAGTTTTTGGGCAGGAGGGTTGCCGCAGACGGGATCCGGCCCACTGAATCAAAAACGGAGGCGATCCGCCGGGTACCCAGGCCCGGCAACACGTCAGAGTTGCGATCATTCCTGGGACTTTTGAACTATTTTGGGAACTTTCTGCCGAACTTAAGCACATTGTTGGAGCCATTACACATGCTCCTGCGTAAAGGTTGTGAATGGTTTTGGGGGGGACTGTCAAGAACGGGCTTTCAATAAGGCGAGGAACCTGCTGTGCTCCAAAAAACTGTTGACTTTGTATGACCTTTGTAAAAAAAAACTGGTCTTAACAGTCATCCTAAGGGGTTGGGTGTCTGTTGCAGCAGGGCAACGATGACGGCCGACTCCAACCGGTAGCTTACGCCTCCAGGTCGCTCTCCCAGGCAGAGCGTGGATACTGCATGGTCGAGAAGGAAGCACTCGTGTGTGTTTACGGTGTGAAAATGATGCACCAGTACCTTTTTGGTAGACAGTTCGAGCTAGAGACGGACCACAAGCCATCAACATCCTTGTTGTCCGACAGCAAGGCTGTCAACGCCAATGCGTTAGCTCGCATACAGCGCTGGGCCCTCACGCTGGCTGCGTATGGCTACACCATACGGCACCGGCCAGGCACTGAAAATTGCGCTGATGCGCTCAGCAGACTCCCACTGGCCACCACCGAGGGGGTGTCGGAGCAGAGCGCCGAGATGGTCATGGCCGTTGAGGCTTTTGACACTGCGGGCTCTCCCATCATAGCCCGCCAGATCAAACTCTGGACCAACAGGGACCCCCTCCTATCCACGATAACGAAACGTGTCCTGACTGGGGATTGGGCGCCCACACATAGGGCGTGTCCCGAGGAAGTCAGACCATTTCAGAGACGGATGAATGAAACATAGAAAATAGGTGAAGGAGTAGGCCATTCGGCCCTTCTAGCCTGCACCGCCATTCAATGAGTTCATGGCTGAACATGCAACTTCAGTACCCCATTCCTGCTTTCTCACCATACCCCTTGATCCCCCTAGTAGTAAGGACTTCATCTAACTCCTTTTTGAATATATTTAGTGAATTGAGCTCTCCATCCAAGCCGACTGCCTGCTATGGGGCAGCCGGGTAGTCATGCCCCAGAAAGGAAGGGAAGCATTCATCAGGGAACTCCACAGCGAGCGCCCTGGCATCGTGTCAATGAAGGCCATTGCCCGGTCACATGTATGGTGGCCAGGGATTGACTCAGACCTGGAACACTGGGTTCGCAGGTGCACGACGTGTGCTCAGCTGGGCAATGCCCCCAGGGAGGCTCCACTCAACCCGTGGCCCTGGCCCACCAGACCATGGTCACGTATTCACGTAGACTATGCGGGTCCATTCATGGGGAAAATGTTCCTGATCATTGTCGATGCATACTCGAAGTGGATCGAGTGCATCGTATTGAACTCGTGCACGACATCCATCACCGTGGAGAGTCTGCGTATGGTTTTTGCGACCCATGGCTTGCCGGACATCCTGGTCAGCGACAATGGCCCGTGTTTCACCAGCCATGAATTCCGGGAGTTTATGTTGGGCAATGGTATCAAGCACGTCCGGACACCGCCGTTCAAGCCGGCTTCCAATGGCCAGGCGGAACGGGTGGTCCAAGTCATAAAACAGGGCATGCTACGCATCCAAGGACCCTCCCTTCAGTACCGCCTATCGCACCTCCTGCTGGCCTACAGGTCCCACCCGCACTCGCTCACGGGAGTCCCGGCAGCGGAACTCCTCATGAAACGCACGCTCAAGATGCGGCTGTCCCTCATTCACCCAGCCCTGGCAGACATTGTTGAGGGCAAGCGCCAGTCCCAAACCGAGCTCCATGATCGAAACTCAAGGGGGAGATGTATAGAAATAGATGACCCAGTATTTATTCTTAACCATGCTTTGGGACCCAAGTGGCTTGAGGGCACCGTAATTGGCAAAGAAGGAAATAGAGTCATGATGGTCCAACTAAACAGATATGCCGCAAACACTTGGACCAAATAAAGAAAAGGTTCAGCATAGACACAGAGGAGCCTGAAGACGAGCATGAGATGGCACCCACACCACTGCCAGCGGACAAGCAACAAAGACAGTCCACAGCCTGCACAGTCCCTGCGGCCAGACCGGACAGGCCGGAATCACCTCAAGTGACAGAGACGCGTGCCGAGGCTCAGCCACCAGAGCCACAACTGCGGTGCTCCACGAGCGCGCATCGACCACCTGACAGACTTAACCTCTGAAACAAAAAGACTTAAGGGGGGAGGTGATGTCCACAGGGGGTGAACTTGCGGGAGACACTCCTCACCTGGGTTTCCAGATATAAAAGGGGAGGTCCCACCCAGGGTCAGCACTCCTTGGTCCTGGCAATAAAAGGTGAAGGTCACAACTGTGTCTGATATATCTATGCCTCGTGTGAGTTTGTAGTAAGGTGCAGGGACACCACAGGGGTAGGGAGAGGGAGAGTATGATTGCCTCAGTAAACTCAAATCGAATTTATCTGCCATCAGCAAATTCTCTCCATAGCGTTCATTCATTTTTAAAGTTCAATGAAAATTACAATGATAAATGTCCTCGAGGAAAGCAGAATTTTGGGTCCAAGGTGAGGCAATGCAATGCTGGAGAACAAAAATCACTTTTCTGCACCCAGTTTAAAGCACAGCACAGTGCAAGTAAAGCATGCAGGGTTAGATGCAAGGTGTTCCCTCTGCATCGTCTCATCATGCATCCACGTTTAGCTGCAAAAAGCTCTCGGGTCTCAGCCTCTGACTCAAAAAAGTATCCCCAGTGCTCACATTCATTTCCTGCACTATCCATCCTTGTGGCAAGACAGACAAAATAATTGTATATTTGTGCTATGGGTATGCACCTCTGAAGTGTCTTTTTTTGGTAACGATGCTGTATAATTGCAAGTTGTTTTGTAATTTTCCTTGAAATTAGGTAGCAACTGCCCAAACTTATTTCCACCATGGGTCCATTTGGGTGTCAGAGGGATCTTTCATTTTACCAGTCTGAGCTAAATTCAAACACAGTCTAGTGTACCCAAGAAAAGGTAAATCCAGTCAATAATAAAGCTAACCAAGACATTTAGCACTAAACTTTATAAAGCAAACTAGGTTGAGATAAGTAACAGCACACTTGACATTTTTCTAGCTTCTGCCTAATTTTTTCTGTTTTACTTCAAGCAAATTTCTGTTTACCACATCAGAACACATTTGCAGCCTCTGGGACTGCCCAATCCACATCAGAGTCAGAATATTTTCTTCCTCACATCTCCCGCAGTTCGACTCCAGTTTGTGAGTACCAACTAAATTACCCAAGGCCTCCACTTCAACTGATAAAATACTTGCTAAAGATTCGATAACCTCTAGGATCATGGTGGAACTATTCCAGTTGTTGCATTTACTGATTACATTGCTACATAACCAGTTATGTGTTACTTACGCAAGTTGCATAAGCCATTTAATCATATAACTGCACCCTTGCATTGTAACCTTGATCACGAGAATATTTTCTCTTTCCCTAACCCCTCTTGCAAGTCAGTGAATAGGGAAAAATATGTTGCTAGTTGTACAGGGCCTTGGTGAAGCCACACCTGGAGTATTGTGTACAGTTTTGGTCTCCTAACCTGAGGAAGGACATTCTTGCTATTGAGGGAGTGCAGCGAAGGTTCACCAGATTGATTCCCGGGATGGCAGGACTGACCTATCAAGAAAGACTGGATCAACTGGGCTTGTATTCACTGGAGTTCAGAAGAATGAGAGGGGACCTCATAGAAACGTTTAAAATTCTGACGGGGTTAGACAGGTTAGATGCAGGAAGAATGTTCCCAATGTTGGGGAAGTCTAGAATCAGGGGACACAGTCTAAGGATAAGGGGTAAGCCATTTAGGACCGCGATGAGGAGGAACTTCTTCACCCAGTGAGTGGTGAACCTGTGGAATTCTCTACCACAGAAAGTTGTTGAGGCCAATTCACTAAATATATTCAAAAAGGAGTTAGATGAAGTCCTTACTACTAGGGGGATCAAGGGGTATGGCGAGAAAGCAGGACTGGGGTACTGAAGTTGCATGTTCAGCCATGAACTCATTGAATGGCAGTGCAGGCTAGAAGGGCCGAATGGCCTACTCCTGCACCTATTTTCTATGTTTCTATGTTTGAAAACTATGTTTACTCATAACACGGTCACTGAGTTAAGCTAAGAGTTAAAGGTAATGCCAACAACACCTTCCTTTAAGGGAGGAATGGTAACGTGTTGTTCCTTTCTCTTGCCAATTTGAAGTGAGAAAGAATAACTGATTCTAATTGGATTACAAGAATATCTTCCTCCGCATTACTCAGAATTTATATTGAGACTCTACAATAAAAGAAAGCACCAAAAATGTCAATTGATTTTTCTACAGAGTAAGTGACTCCTTATGGCGTCTAACAGTGAATACAATATTTTACACAGCATTCTGGAACAATGGCTATTATGAGGATTTTGTCACTTGGAATGTGTTTGCTTCAAGGATTCTTTGCTAAAGAATTCATAGCAACACATTGGTATTTAGAACTAGCTGGTTTGTTAACAATGGTTTAACAATCACACTACACATTACCAGTTTATCCACAAGGCTCATAACCACCTGCCTCATTGTGGACCCCCTGAACCCAATCGGCTGGGCCTTTGAGTCTTGTGAACATCACGACTGGCTAAGACATTCTCAACTCAACAGCTCTACCAACCTGTGAGCATACGCTCAGGTGCATCATCATCATCATAGGCGGTCCTTTATATCGAGGATGACTTGCTTTCACGCCAAAAAGGGATGAGTTCACAGGTGTTTCAATGAAGGACCTAATATTCCAGGTCCCGAACTACATATTGAAGGGTAGAAGATGCCTGTGCGTGGATTTTTTAACGTGTGGTGGCCATTTGCACACCAGCCACCACACGGGCTTGACAGAGCTAGGTCTTGGTCCAGTGGCAAGGATTACCCAAGACGACTGGAGACCAGCTCTGCTGTACAGACCTAGTGCACACACACATATCGCTGTGTGGGCTGGCCCGTACTGCCACTGGACACATTACATCATTGACGTCTTAACTTTTTCTTCTGAACCCTGATCCCCCTTGCTGCAACAGACTGAAAGGAGTTTGCTTCTTTCAGTTTTGGTATGTGATTTGTACCAGCTGGAAATTCATTAATGCTGTCTTATTCTCTGAATAACAGGGTGTTTAATATTGGCAGACATACTTTTGAGGTTGGGAGGCAAAAACGTGATTTCCTGTCTCCAATAATAGACAAAACAGCTACATGTGGTTTGAACGAATGTAGAAGATTAGAGTTCAGAAAAATCTGAAGGGAAATTATTTTAGTTAGGGACTAAGTATAAAGGAATTTGAAGCTAGAAGCATCCAGAGATGAACTAGAGAAAACAAATGAGTCAAACCAGCAACTCCCTCTACTTCTCTTTTCTCTACTTCACTTCCATACTCCTTCGCACCCTCTCGCTCCCCCCAAAGAGCCATATGGCCAAGACTCCACCAAATAATGCATTCCTTAAACAATGTGGCTTAATTTAAGGTCACCATTTTAAAATTTTCACACTCACTTTCCAATCCCTCCATGGCTTGCCCCTCCCCATCTTTAATCTCCTCCAGCCCTCCAAAACCAGCCCCCCCCCCTGCTCCAGCCCTCCAACCAGCCCCCCCCCCTCCCCCCATCATTGCAATTCTCCAATTCTAGCCTCTTGTACATTCCCAATGTTAATTGCTCCACAATTGGCTGCTGTGCCTTCAGCTGCCTGGGCCCCAAGCTCTGCAATCTCCTCCCTAAGCCTCTGCACCTCTCCCCCCTCCTTAAAACCTCTCTCTTTAACCACATTTTTGGTCACCTGTCCCAATGCCTCCTATGTGACTCGGTTTGATAACACTCCTATGGAGTGCTGTGCAATGTTTTAGTACATTAAAGGTGTTATGTAAGTGCAAATTGTTGAAGGCATAATTGCTCCTCCCTTTAGTGATTGTCTCATTTACTAATCCCTCTTCTGACCAATCCGCTGTGATGGAAAACTAGTGATTAATATAATAAAATATTACAATGGAGAAACTGATCATCAGGAATACTGCATAATACAACAAAATCTTTGTACTAGTGACAAATAATTAGATAAATAATCACAATTGGTAATGTTTGAGGGATAAATAATGACATGGACACTGGGAGAAAATCCCCAGCTCCTCTCCAAATAATACCATCCAATCTTTTATGCCTACCCAAGAAGGCAAATGGGAGCCTTGGTTGAACATTTTAACCAAAAGACTGCTTCACCAGGAGTGCAGTATTCCCTCAGCACTACACTGAATTGTCAGCCTACATTATACGCTCATGTATCTGGATTGGGTCTTGAACCCATTACCAGCAGAGTCAGAGGCAAGTGCTACCATTAAATCAAGGCTGATACTTTAAACACAAGACTTTCCTTCCATTCCGTTCAACTCGGAGCAGCAGACTTGCAACATGCACTACTCATCGTACCGTTCTCACCATAACGCAAGCTATCAGGCTGCTCATCTTCATTATATCAGCATTAGTCACTCATTCCTCCTGGCCGATATCCAGCATCTGCCTCATTTAAAAAGCATCAAATCTCTTGCATTCATACCTGCATTACAGCTGTGCTCTTAGCACCAGGAGAATGGGGGAAGGGATATAAAAAGGGCATACCACCAAGTCAGTCAAGCATAACTCCCCTGTAACCTGCTATAGCACAGCTTGGCCAGTCTCGTGAACAACTGCCTTCCTGTCCTCTTGCAGGAGATATGGTAGCAAACCTGACAACTTCAAGTCATCCAGGTGCCAATAGCTTGAATGCAAAAAATTACTTTGCATTCAAGGGGTTGAAGGAGTACCAAAAGTATTGTACAACCATTCATGGTGCTTCATTATACAGTGAAGGTTTTCATATCAGGCTCCCTGGACCCCAGAAGGTTCATGGTGATTCCAGTAAGTCCAAAAGATCAGATTTCTGTTCAGTCATCCGGATTCTAAATTTGTTGACATACTAGCTTATATATTTGTTGCTGTATGTTCATATAGTTTGGGCAATCTAGCACAATTTTCCTCTAGGTAGTTTGCAGTCTTTTGAAAAGTTAGGGCAGTTGATTCCCAATGTATGTCAATATTTGCAAATCCCCCAGAGAAAAGTCTAAAAACCGCAGTTCTACGAGGCCAAAGACCACGAGTGGCGGCAATTGTATTACTTCCCTGCACTCTTAATAACTTCAGGATGAAATGCAGTGTCCTCCTGTAACATGAATCCCAATAACTGAACTCTGCCATATTAACTTGATGTAATATGCTCACATTTTCAACAATGGACTCAAAAGATGCATACTTGTTCATTTAACTATAATACTATCCATGATTGCTAATATTCCCTTTATTGCTCCCATGTCATGAATTTAATCCTTAGCTCTGTGTAAGCTCACCAGAGAGATAACTAATGGAATACAATCAGCACTGTAAGCTCCTCTACACAAATATCTAACCTTGCATTCTCAATATGCTTGAAGCCAAGGGGGAGCAATAAAGTTCCAGTACACCTCAACCTGACAATATATTGAAATAAAAACAGAAAATGCTGGAAATACTCAGCAGCTCAGCGGAGAGAGAAACAGAGTTAACGTTCCAGGTCGATGACCTTTCGTCAGAACTGATAAAAGTTAAGAGCTGTAACAGGTTTTCAGCAAGTACAGAGGCTTAGAAGACAGGGAGGGTAGGATAGAACAAAAGGGAAAGTCTGTGATAAGGTGGAAGGCAGGAGAGATTAAATGATGAAAAAGATAATCCAGTCTACATGGATTTTAGCAAGGCTTTTGATAAGGTCCCACTTAAGGTCAAAAAAGTAAAAAGCCCATGGGATCCAAAGGAAAGTGGCAAGTCGATACAAAATTGGCTCAGTGGCAAGAAGCAAAGGGTAATGGTCGACGGGTGTTTGTGACTGGAACGCTGTTTCCAGTGGGGTCGGCAAGGCTCAGAACTAAGTCCCTTGTTTTCTGTGGTATATATCAATGATTTAGAGATTTAGACTTAAATGTAGAGGTATGATTAAGAAGTTTGCTGATGATACATAAATTGGCTGTGCAGTTGCTAGTGGGGAAGATAGCTGTAGACTGCTATCAATGTAGTGGTGAGGTGGGGAGAAAAGTGGCAAATGGAATTCAATCCGGAGAAGTGCGAGGTAATGCATTTGGAGAGGGCTAACAAGGCAAGGGAAAACATTAATAAGTGGTAGGATATGAGAAGTAGAGAGGAACAGAGGGACCTTGGAGTGCATCCCTGAAGGTAGATAAGGTAGTTAAGAAGGCATTGATACTTTCCTTTATTAGCCGAGGTACAGAATATAAGAGCAGGGAGGTTATGCTTGAACTGTATAAAACACGAGTTAGGCCACAGCTGGAGTACTGCTAAGTAGTGGATACACCTGCACTCTCTCTCTCTCTCCTCGCCACCTCCAGCTGATCGTGCACAACTGACTTGTTGGCAAATCTACCCGAAAGTCACCCATCAGAAACCATTGCTCAAGGAGAGAAGATGAAAGCAACTATCACTTCCTTGCTGCTGGCACGCACACTGAGATTTGACCAACATTAGTACAAGACAAAACTGAATGAATGCCATCTTTATACCTAGTCCCCCTACAGCATAGCAGTGTTAAACGGCAAAGTAGTCGTGGCGATCAGCATTACTTTACTGAACCATTTTGCCAGTACAATCAGCCTTCCTACAAATCATGAAAACACAAGTATATATTTTCAAAACAAAAGCTTGGCTTTCACCCAGCAGCTGTCTGATTAGGGAGTAAAGTCACATCACCATTAACCACATATCAATCAGGTTCCCGGATCAAGGCTCAGCCAAACCAGTATAGCAATATTTAAACAGACACCTATTCTACAGAAAGCCTTCAGGCAAAACTCCAACATCATCAACAAATCAAAACAAGGCAGTTATATCTATTTCCTGTCCATAAAATGTGAAAAACTTACATCTGCACATGCTTCCTACCAACTTCCATTAAGAAATCCTATACAGGTGTGACGTCCTGAATCCGGAACTCCAAAAACCGAAATTGTCCAAAAAACGGACATTTTGCGCATAGCTGATGGAGTTGTCCAGAATTCGGAATTATTGCCAGAAAACCGGACTTTTTTGAGGCAAAACCCGAAATCCGGCACGGATTCGGTCGAGGCTTCAGAATTTCAGACAAGAAAATAAAGTCTGAAATCTGGAATCCTTCACCGAATCCGTGCCGGATTTTGGGTTTTGCTGGATTTCGGACGTCACCGCTCAAAACCTGGCACGGATTCAGTTGAAGATTCCGGATTTCAAACTACTGATTTTCTTGTCTGAAACCCGGAAAAATTCAAAAACTGGAACGGACTCTGTCTCGAGGATTCCGGATGTTGTACCTGTATCGACGTTTAAAATGGAGACAGCCTATGTAAACATGTCACGGTGTAATTACACCTCAACTCCAGTGGAGACACTGCAGCACCAGAGGATGCAATGACTGAATGAGATAGAATTTTCCAAACAGCAACACAGAACGAGCTTAGATTAAGAGGTCAAAACCCAGAGTGGCACCAGAATCCACAATGTTTTGACTTAGACAAGAGAGTTACCAATTGTTTTGAAAAACATCAGATTATTACTTTTTAAAAATAATTCTTCTTTTACCTCAACAGAAGGGCAGTTCTTACTGGTGAACAAAGTTTTAAAAAGAGCTTAATACTGACGGCAGGCAAACAACTTGTTGACATGACTCCGTAGCAACAGGACAAACTATAGGAATAGGGACAGCTACAAATTTTACAAAGAAGAAATGGTCATGATTATAAATTTCAACTCAAATGAGATGGCTTAAAGTTCTTCAAGTACTGTTCAGTCATGCGAACAACCTCAAATGCAAACCGTAAAAGCCCAAAACAATGAAACGATTAGGAACACATCTACTACATGTAATCACTTAACACAATGAAAACCGCTGGTCATTAAGCTGCCTTCTACTATCGAGGTAGGCGCAATGGCTGTCATTAGGCACAGTATTCTGGATAAGAACTAGAAGATTTGCAACTACCTATTTCACGATCTTGAGATTTAGCAAACAAACTTGTTCTTTCTACCAACAGAGTCCAAGTAGTAGCATTCTAATGGACCCAGGTTTACCAAGGGCAGAGGCAGTCGCAGCAACAAGGATGCTGGCAGGAACAGGCAGCAGTAACAATACGGACTCCAAGGAGATAGAACTGGAAATCTATCAAAAACTATTGGTGCTCATTTTAGAAAGCACTTCAATGATATAATACTCCAAATAATCTTCAGAGCAGTGACCGTGGTCATCAAGTCATAGGGAGCTGCACTGAAAAAATAAAGAACGTAAGTCTTGTATGCCAGCGCATAACAAAAAAAAACATCTGACAACTGTTATGGAATAGAAAAACTGTAAGTGGATGCCGATTGGCTGACCTTACTTCAACACCCGAAACTTAAAAAATAATGAACTTTAAATAGAGACAGTGGTGCTCTGCAGGTAAACGCTTACCTATGGTGTTCATTTATTCAGTAGGTATTCACCCTAATACAGTTGGTTGGACTAGCCAATTCCAAAATCAGTGCCATTACTACCACCATCACACTGGGGAGCGAGCCTGATTCTTACTATCAATTTTAACTGAAGTGCTTAGATTATTACCTGGTGACCATATGCAACAATTGCTCTCACCAATCACCAGAGAGGGAACAACACTAATCGGCGTCTTGCAATATTTAAATTGGAGCTTTTCATACGACCAATAAGGACATACAATTCTGTGGTAATGCGAAAACACTGGGCATTTACACAAGTTGACTGAATTGCAAGTAATTAAATATTAGATCAGGCTTCTTGCTTTCTCAAGAAAAATGTAGTCATAAAAGATGTAGCTGACTCAACTGGGGAGCAAAAATTCAAGGATTTCTACCAAGAGCCACACAGATCCGCCATCTTGTGGGTTCCGGTTCACGTAAACCGCATTCTACTCTTGTGCTATCTGACGGAGAGTGGCATATGTCGATATCTACTGCGAAACAGAACAGGAAACATTGCAAGCAATAAACCCAGGCAACATTTTAAATCCACCATTCACAAACTAAATTTGTAACCTCATACTTTTCATTCTGGTGCCGAAATGATGCCAACACTCTCAAGTGGTTAATGAAAGGATCACTTTTATAACTCTTTGCCTGACCTTTAAAGACAGGATGTTTTGCTGCGATGTATCTACTTCAAAGTCAGCCTCCTGAGTGTTCTAAAATATTTTAATTGGCTTGTTTACTTCATGCGGGCACTTACTCGCTGTCGTAAGGTGAACACTAGACGTCACAGTTTAATCTTCAGCTGCACAGAAGAATATGCAACTTGGCTTTTCAATTATTGTAAGATACTATTCACTCATCTTTCAGAATGAATCAATAACCAGGAGAAGGAAAACAAGATAGGCCACAAGCTGCTGGCATGGAAGAGAGAGACATGCATCATACGTGCACGAGACAGAATCAATTTGTTTAGAATTAAGAAATAGAGGAGCTATTACGCTACAGGGTGTATACTATAGGCCACCAAATAGTGGGAAGGAGTTAAAGGAGCAAATTTGCAGGCAAATTACAGAAAGATGTAAGAACTCCAGGGTAGTGATAATAGGGGACTTCAATTACCTAAATATAGACTGGGAAAATAACAGCGCGAAGGGTAAAGAGAGCAAGGAATTTCTGAGACATGTACAAGAGAGCTATCTTGATCAGTGTGTTTCCAGCCCAACGAGGAAGGAAGCATAGAAACATAGAAAATAGGTGCAGGAGTAGGCCATTCGGCCTTCGAGCCTGCACCGCCATTCAATGAGTTCATGGCTGAACATGCAACTTCAGTACCCCATTCCTGTTTTCTCGCCATACCCCTTTGATCCCCCTAGTAGTAAGTATTACATCTAACTCCTTTTTGAATATATTTAGTGAATTGGCCTCAACAACTTTCAGAATTCCACAGGTTCACCACTCTCTGGGTGAAGAAGTTTCTCCTCATCTCGGTCCTAAATGGCTTACACCCCTTATCCTTAGACTGTGACCCCTGGTTCTGGACTTTCCCAACATTGGGAACACATTCTTCCTGCATCTAACCTGTCTAAACCCGTCAGAATTTTAAACGTTTCTATGAGATCCCCTCTCATTCTTCTGAACTCCAGTGAATACAAGCCCAGTTGATCAGTCTTTCTTGATAGGTCAGTCCTGCCATCCCGGGAATCAGTCTGGTGAGCCTTCGGTGCACTCCCTCAATAGCAAGAATGTCCTTCCTCAAGTTAGGAGACCAAAACTGCACACAATACTCCAGGTGTGGCCTCACCAAGGCCCTGTACAACTGTAGTAACACCTCCCTGCCCTTGTACTCAAATCCCCTTGCTATGAAGGCCAACATGCCATTTGCTTTCTTAACCGCCTGCTGTACCTGCATGCCAACCTTCAATGACTGATGCACCACGACACCCAGGTCTCGTTGCACCTCCCCTTTTCCCAATCTGTCACCATTCAGATAATAGTCTGTCTCTCTGTTTTTACCACCAAAGTGGATAACCTCACATTTATCCACATTATACTTCATCTGCCATGCATTTGCCCACTCACTTAACCTATCCAAGTCACTCTGCAGCCTCATAGCATTCTCCTCACAGCTCACACTGCCACCCAACTTAGTGTCATCTGCAGACTTGGAGATACTACATTTAACCCCCTCGTCTAAATCATTAATGTACAGTGTAAACAGCTGGGGCCCCAGCACAGAACCTTGCGGTACCCCACTAGTCACTGCCTGCCATTCTGAAAAGTACCCATTTATTCCTACTCTTTGCTTCCTGTCTGCCAACCAGTTCTCAATCCACGTCAGCACACTACCCCCAATCCCATGTGCTTTAACTTTGCACATTAATCTCTTGTGTGGGACCTAGTTGAAAGCCTTCTGAAAGTCCAAATACACCACATCAACTGGTTCTCCCTTGTCCACTCTACTGGAAACATCCTCAAAAAATCCCAGAAGATTTGTCAAGCATGATTTCCCTTTCACAAATCCATGCTGACTTGGACCTATCATGTCACCTCTTTCCAAATGCGCTGCTATGACATCCTTAATAATTGATTCCATCATTTTACCCACTACCGATGTGAGGCTGATCGGTCTATAATTCCCTGTTTTCTTTCTCACTCCTTTTTTAAAAAGTGGGGTTACATTGGATCAGTTCCTATGGAGTGGAGGGTAGGCAGAATCTATGGAATGTTGGAAAATGACTGTCAATGCATCTGCTATTTCCAAGGCCACCTCCTTAAGTACTCTGGGATGCAGACCATCAGGCCCTGGGGATTTATCGGCCTTCAATCCCATCAATTTCCCCAACACAATTTCCCGACGAATAAGGATTTCCCTCAGTTCCTCCTTCTTACTAGACCCTCTGACCCCTTTTATATCTGGAAGGTTGTTTGTGTCCTCTTTAGTGAATACTGAACCAAAGTACTTGTTCAATTGGTCTGCAATTTCTTTGTTCCCCGTTATGACTTCCCCTGATTCTGACTGCAGGGGACCTACGTTTGTCTTTACTAACCTTTTTCTCTTTACATAGCTACAGAAGCTTTTGCAGTCCGTCTTAATGTTTCCTGCAAGCTTCCTCTCGTACTCTATTTTCCCTGACCTAATCAACCCCTTAAGTATCATTCGCCAATCTATCCTAGCCAATTCACGCCTCATACCTTCAACGTTACCCTTCTTTAAGTTCTGGGCCATGGTCTCTGAATTAACTGGTTCATTCTCCATCCTAATGTAGAATTCTACCATATTATGGTCACTCTTCCCCAAGGGGCCTCGCACAACGAGATTGCTAATTAATCCTTTCTCATTACACAACACCCAGTCTAAGATGGCCTCCCCCCAGTTGGTTCCTCGACATATTGGTCTAGAAAACCATCCCTTATGCACTCCAGGAAATCCTCCTCCACCGTATTGCTTCCAGTTTGATTAGCCCAATCTGTATGCATATTAAAGTCACCCATGATAACTGCTGCACCTTTATTGCATGCATCCCTAATTTCCTGTTTGATGCCCTCCCCAACATCACTACTACTGTTTGGAGGTCTGTACACAACTCCCACTAATGTTTTTTGCCCTTTGGTGTTCTGCAGCTCTACCCATATAGATTCCACATCATCCAAGCTAATGTCCTTCCTAACTATTGCATTAATCTCCTCTTTAACCAGCAATGCTACCCCACCTCCTTTTCCTTTTATTCTATCCTTCCTGAATATTGATTACCCTTGGATGTTGAGTTCCCAGCCCTGATCATCCTGGAGCCACGTCTCTGTAATCCCAATCACATCATATCTGTTAACATCTATTTGCACAGTTAATTCATCCACCTTATTACGGATATTCCTTGCATTAAGACACAAAGCCTTCAGGCTTGTTTTTTTAACACCCTTTGTCCTTTTAGAATTATAATGCAGTGTGGCCCTTTTTGTTTCATGCCTTTGTATATTCGGCCTTCCACGATTGCTTTTTACCTTTCTACCAACTGTTTCTAACTCCATATTACTTCGCCCTGTCTCGCTGCATAGGTTCCCAGCCCCCTGCCATATTAGTTTAAACACTCCCGAACTGCATTAGCAAATGTTACCCCAAGGACATCAGTTCCAGTCCTGCCCAAGTGCAGACTATCCCTTTTGTACAGGTCCCACTTCCCCAAGAACTGGTTCCAGTGCTGGATCTAGTTCTGAGGAATGAAGTGGGGCATGTGGAGCATGTTACAGTGATCATAATATCAGGTTTAAATAGTTATGGAAAAGGACAAGGAACAAATCAAGCATAAAAATACGTAACTGGAAGAGGGCTAACTTCAGCGAGATGAAAAGGGATCTAGCCCAGGTGGATTGAAATCAAAAATTGGTAGGCAAAACAGTAATTGAACAATAGGAGGACTTCAAAGAGGAGATGTTTCAAGTACAGAATAGATACATTCCAACAACGGGAAAAGGAAGGGCATCCAAAGCTCGAGCTTCCTGGATGACAAAGATAGAAATTTTAAAAAGAGACAAGACAAATGTAAGGTACCCAAGAGTAGAGAACCATGCTGAATATAGAATGTATAAAGGAGAAATAAGAAAGGGACTAAGAGGGATAGAGAGTGAGTATGAAAAAAGATTAGCATCTAAGGGAACCCATTATAAAACATATAAATCGTAAAAGGGCAGTCAACGGAAAGGACCAAAGGGAGGCAGATCGCATGACTGAGGTAATAAATGAGTACTTTGCATCTGTCTTCACTAGGGAAGAGTATGCTGTCAATGTAGGAGATCATCAAAATCCACGATAAGGCCTTGGACAACGTGGACTATTTTCCACACCTCGGGAGCCAACTGTCAACATCATCATCATAGGCAGTTCCTCGGGATCGAGGAAGACTTGCTTCCACTCTTAGCATGAGTTCTTAGGTGGCTGTATAGTCCAATACAAGAACCACAGTTTCTGTCATAGGTGGAACAGATCGTCGTTGAGGGAAAGGGTGGGCAGGGAGCCTGGTTTGCCGCACGCTCCTTCCGCTGCCTGTGCTTGATTTCTGCACGCTCTTGGCGACAATACTCGAGGAGCTCAGCGCCCTCCCGATTGCACTTCCTCCACTTTGGGTGGTCTGTGGCCAAGGACTCCCAGATGTCAGTGGGGATGTTGCACTTTCAGGGCGGCTTTGAGGGTGCCCTTGTAACGTTTCCTCTGCCCACCTTTGGCTCGTTTGCCGGGGATGAGTTCCGAGTAGAGCGCTTGCTTTGGGAGTCACGTGTCTTTTATGCGAACTATGCGGCCTGCCCAGCAGAGCTGATCAAGTGTGGTCAGTGCTTCAATGCTGGGGATGTTGGCCTGGACGAGGACGCTAATATTTGTGTGTCTGTCCTCCCAGGGGATTTGCAGGATCTTGGAGACATCGCTAGTGGTATTTCTCCAGCGACTTGAGGTGTCAACTGTACGTGGTCCACGTCGGAGTCATACAGGAGAGCGGGTATTACTACGGCCCTGTAGACCATGAGCTTGGTGACAGTTTTGAGGGACTGATCTTCAAACACACTTTTCCTCATGGCGGCCGAAGGCTGCACTGGCGGCGGTGTTGGATCTCATCATCAATGCTTGCTCTTGTTGATAGGAGGCTCCCGAGATAGGGGAAGTGGTCCACGTTGTCCAGGGCCACGCTGTGGATCTTGATGTTTGGGGGGGCAGTTCTGTGCGGCGAGGACAGGCTGGTGTAGGACCTTTATCTTACTAATGTTTAGCGTAAGGCCTATGCTTTCATACGCCTCGGTAAATACGTCGACTATGTCCTGGAGTTCAGCCTCTGTGTGCGCACAGACGCAGGCGTCGTCCGCGTACTGTAGCTTGACGACAGAGGTTGGAGTGGTCTTGGACCTGGCCTGGAGACGGCGAAGGTTGAACAGCTTCCCACTGGTTCTGTAGTTTAGCTCCACTCCAGCGGGGAGCTTATCAACTGTGAGGTGCAGCATGGCAGCGAGGAAGATTGATAAGAGGGTTGGGGCGATGACGAGGCCCTGCTTGACCCCAGTCCGGACATGAATTGGATCTGTGATGGATCCGTTGGTAAGGATCACGGCTTGCATGTCGTCTTGGAGCAGGCGGAGTATGGCAACGTACTTTTGGGGGCATCCGAAATGGAGGAGGACGCTCCATAGACCCTAACGGTTGACAGTGTCAAAGGCCTTTGTAAGGTCGAAGAAGGCCATGTATAAAGGCTGGCGCTGTTCCCTGCATTTTTTCTGCAGTTGTCACGCTGCAAAAACCCTGTCAATAAGCGCATTCATCGATGTCGAGGTCCAACACCGCCTTCAGTATGCCAGTGCAGCCTTCGGCCGCCTGAGGAAAAAAATGTTTGAAATACCAGCAACACCGTCTCTGCAAGATTCTGCAAATCCATTGGCAGGATAGGCGCGCCAACGTCAGTGTTCTCACTCAGGTTAACATCCTCAGCATCGAAGCATTGACAACGCTCGATCAGGTCCGATGGATGGGCCACATCGTCTGCATGCCCGATACGATACTCCCAAAACAAGCACTCTACTCGGAGCACCGACACGGCAAACAAGCCCCAGGTAGGCAGAGGAAACGCTTCAAGGACACCCTCAAGGCCTCCTTGAAAAAGTGCAACATCGCAACAGACCAGTCAAAGTGGAAGAGAAGAATCTGGGAAGATGGCAAACACCTGGGGTCTCTTCGCCGGGAGCAAGTAGAGACCAAGCGCAAACAGCGGAAGGAGCACACGACAACCCAAATACCCCAACCAACTGGCCCTTCAACCAACGTTCCTTCAACCACCACATCCCCACCTGTGACAGAGACTGCAGGTCCCGTATTGGACTCATCAGTCACCCGAGAACTCATTTTTAGTGTGGAAGCAAGTTATCCTCGACTCCGAAGGACTGCCTAAGAAAAGAAAGGAGGAGATGGTAGTGATAATGGATAGGATAAAAATAGACAGAGGAGGTACTTAAAAGATTGGCAGGCCTCATAGTAGAAAAGTCACCCGGGCCAGATGGAATGCATCCTAGGTTACTGAGGGTTGAAATTGCAGAGGCCCTGGCCAAAATCTTCCAATCCTCCTTAGATATAGGGGTGGTGCCAGAGGACTGAAGGATTGCAAATGTTACACCGCTGTTTTAAAAAGAGGGGGATAAACATGCCAACTACAGGCCAGTCAGTTTAACGTCAGTGGTGGGAAAACCTACACACAATAATCCAGGACAAACTTAATTGGCATTTGGAAAGTATGGGATAATAAATTAAAGGAAACTTGATCAACTTCTTTGCTGAACAGAGGATTGATGAAGGTAGTGCAGCTGATGTGTAATGGACTTTCAAAAGGCGTTTGGCAAAGTACCACATAATAGACTTGTTAGCAAAATTGAAGTCCATGGGATTAAAGGGACATTGGCAGCGTGGATACGAAATTGGCCAAGAGACAGAAAGCAGTGAGTAATGGTGAACAGTTGTTTTTCAGACTGGAGACATGTGGTGACCCCCAAGGATCAGTATTAGGACCACTGCTCTTTTTGAAATATATTAATGGCCTGGACTTGGTTATACAGGGCATATTTTCAAAGTTTGTAGAAGACACGAAATTCGGAAATGTGGTAAACAATGGAGGAGCATAGCAGCAGATTTCAGGGGGACATACAAACTGGTGAAATGGGCAAGCACATGGCAGATGAAATTTAACACAGAAGTGTGAAATTATACATTTTGGTAGGAAGAATGAGGAGAGACAATATAAACTAAATACAATTTTAAAGGGGGTGCAGGAACTGAGCGATCTGGGGGCTGTAAGTAAACAAATCTTGGAAGGTGGCAGGACAAGTTTAGAAGGCTGTAAAAAAAAAAGGCATGAGATCCTTGGCTTTATTAATAGAGGCCTAGAGTACAAATACAAGGAAGTTATACTAAACCTTTGTAAAACACTGGATATGGGACTTCAGTTATGTGGAGAGATTTGAGAAACTCGTCTTGTTCTCCTCAGAGCAGAGAAGGTTAAGGGGAGATTTAATAGGTGTTCAAAGATCATGAATAGTTTTGATAGAGTAAATAAGGAGAAACTGTTTCCAGTACAGTAGGGTCGGTAACCAGAGGACACAGATTCAAGGTGATTAGCAAAAGAATCAGAGGCGGCAGGAAGAAACTTTATTTTAATAAAACACAGCGAGTTGCTGTGATCTGGAATGCACTGCCTGAAAGGGTGGTGCAAGTAGATTCAATAGTAACGTTCAAAAGGGAATTTAATAAATACATGAAAGGAAAAAATTTGCAGGGCTACGGAGAAATAGCGGGGGAGTGAGACTAATTGGATAGCTCCAGCAAAGAGCCGGCACAGGCACAATGAGATGAATGGCCTCCTCCTGTGCTGTATCATTCTATAATTCTAGATACAATAGGAGTCACTCTTCTGGGATGGAGAATGGTTGTATTATATTTAGTGCGAGATCGGTAATGTAGAGGGAGCTTTAGGGCTGCATCTAACTGTACTAACTATACCTGACCAAGGATGACTCAATGCTGTTGGTCTTCAAAATGGAAAGTATTTAGATGCCCAACCCTAATAGTTCACGCCTTGATGTACATGAAAAAAAATGAATCTCTCTCCGCCACTTCATTTTCTTTACATACAGCTCTCCAACCATGGGTGGAGAAACAGCTTGCTCTCAGGTCGCCACTAAAGCCACTTTGTACACCTGCTAAGAAGTGTACTGCAGTGAGCTGTTGTAAAACACACCCCTATTTTGCAAGGGTGGAGGATTAGGAAGGTGGGAAGGGGAACAAAAGAAAAATTGCACTTCGCCACTTCAGAGATCAAGCATCAAGTCTGTACTCTGCCACCCTCTGGCACAGTGTGCTAATACATCGTTTGCACCATTCACCATATGTGTTCATTAAATACAATGAACCACATCAGTACGCAGTTATTCAGCTGCACTGAAAATAGCAATCCTGTGCAATTGAGACCACAGTTAAACCTGGAGGCAGACCAGGCAATATTAAATGCAAGTAGCTGCCAGGATACATTTTACAAGCGTGTTTATGAAAATATTTGAGTTCAAAAATAAATTCACAGCATGGAACACACCAACTCAAAAGAAACGGAGTCTAATTATTTTTTGCCATAAACTTAACATGACCACAGTCACACTGATTTAGCTAGTGCAGATGCTGTCCATCTTGTGGGGAATAATGGGGTAACACCAGCAGAGGCCATGTGCCTGACGAACAACTGAAATCTCGCACACCTGGGGAGCAACAGGACAACACAGAAAACATGCATCTTGTGAGGAGACTAAACAGAATATGCCTCGCTTGGCAGCCATCAGAGAGCATGCATCTTTAGGAACGCAGAACCACACACAACACCTGGTCCCAAAAAACAACAGAATATGTAGATATCGAATCGACCAAAAAAGGAAATATTCTGGTGGAGGAAGAGGACATGGCTGAGGTACTAAATGAGTACTGTGGACGCAGCGAATGTGTGAAAATTGGACAGGGAGAAGCGAAGAAACACCTCTAATTCACTCCTTTTCAGCATCCCAGATTATAATCGGTCAACTATTGGTGGGCATGCCTTCAGTTTGCCTAGGCCTTAAGCTCTGGAATTCCCTGCCTAAACTTCTCCACCTTCCTTTCCCCCTTTAAGATGCTCCTTAAAACCTACCTCTTTGACCAAGCTTTTGGTCACCTGTTCGAATTTCTACCTGGGTGGCTCGGTGTCAAATTTTTTATCTTATAATACTCCTCTGAAGCGCCTTGGGACATTTTACGACGTTAAAGATGCTATACAAGTACAAGTTTTTGTTGTTGTACAGGCCACCAATAACATCAATTGTACATCCCTGTCTGGCGTAAAAATAAAACGGGGAAGGGTGCTCAACGTGGCTAACAAGGGAAATTAGGAATAGTGTTAAATCCAAGGAAGAGACATATAAACTGGCCAGAAAAAGCAGCAAACCTGAGGACTGGGAGAAATTTAGAATTCAGCAGAGGTGGACAAAAGGTTTAATAAGCCGTGAAAAATAGAGTATGAGATTAAGCTTGCAGGGAACATAAAAACTGACTGCAAAAGCTTCTATAGATATGTGAAGAGAAAAAGATTAGTGAAGACAAATGTAGGTCCCCTTGCAGTCAGAATCAGATGAATTTATAATGGGGAACAAAGAAATGGCAGACCAATTGAACAAATACTTTAGTTCTATCTTCATGAAGGAAAATACAAATAACCTGCTGGAAATACTAGGGGACCAAGGGTGTAGCGAGAAGGAGGAACTGAAGGAAATCCTTATTAGTCAGGAAATTGTGTTAGGGAAATTGATGAGATTGAAGGCCGATAAATTCCAGGGCCTGATAGTCTACATCCCAGAGTACTTAAGGAAGTGACACTAGAAATAGTGGTTGCATTGGTGGTCATTTTCCAACATTCTATAGATTCTGGATCATTTCCTATGGATTGGAGGGTAGCTAATGTCACCCCACTTTTTAAAAAAAGGGAGGGAGAGAGAAAACAGGGAATTATAGACTGGTTGGCCTGACATCCGTAGTGGGGAAAATGTTAAAATCAATTATTAAAGATGAAATAGCAGCACATTTGGAAAGCAGTAACAGGATCGGTCCAAGTCAACATGGATTTATGAAAGGGAAATCATGTTTGACAAATCATCTAGAATTTTTTGAGGATGTAACTAGTAGAGTGGACAAGGGAGAACCAGTGGATGTGGTGTATTTGGACTTTCAAAAGACTTTTGACAAGGTCCCACACAAGAGATTGGTGTGCAAAATTAAAGCACATGGTATTGGGGGTAATGTATTGATGCAGATAGAGAACTGGTTGGCAGACAGGAAGCAAAGAGTAGGAATAAACAGGTCCTTTTCAGAATGGCAAGCAGTGACTAGTGGGGTACCTCAAGATTCAGTGCTGGGACCCGAGCTATTTACAACATACATTAATGATTTAGACAAAGGAATTGAATGTAATATCTTCAAGTTTGCAGATGACACTAAGCTGGGTGGCAGTGCGAGCTGTGAGGAGAATGCTAAGAGGCTGCAGGGTGACTTGGACAGGTTAGGTGAGTGGGCAAATGCATGGCAGATGCAGTATAATGTGGATAAATGTGAGGTTATCCACTTTGGGGGCAAAAACAGGAAGGCTGAACATTATCTGAATGGTGACAGATTAGAAAAGGGGAGGTGCAACAAGACCTGGGTGTCATGGTACATCAGTCATTGAAAGTTGGCATGCAGGTACAGCAGGCAGTGAAGGCAAATGGTACGTTGGCCTTCATAGCGAGAGGATTTGTGTATAGGAGCAGGGAGGTCTTACTGCAGTTGTACAGGGCCTTGGTAAGGCCACAGCTTGAATATTGCGTTCAGTTTTGGTCTCCTAATTTGAGGAAGGACATTCTTGCTATTGAGGGAGTGCAGCGAAGGTTCACCAGACTGATTCCCGGGATGGCAGGACTGACATATGAAGAAAGACTGATTGACTAGGCTTATATTCATTGGAATTTAGAAGAATGAGAGGGGAGCTCATAGAAACATAAAATTCTGACGGAATTGGACAGGTTAGATGCAGGGAAAATGTTCCCGATGTTGGGGAAGTCCAGAACCGGGGGGTCACAGTCTAAGGATAAGGGATAAGCCATTTAGGACCGAGATGAGGAGAAACTTCTTCACTCAGAGAATTGTGAACCTGTGGAATTCTCTACCACTGAATGTTGTTGAGGCCAGTTCGTTAGATATATTCAAAAGGGAGTTAGATGTGACCCTTACTGCTAAAGGGATCAAGGGGTATGGAGAGAAAGCAGGAATGGGGTACTGAAGTTGCATAATCAGCCATGATCCTATTGAATGGTGGTGCAGGCTCGAAGGGCCGAACGGCCTACTCCTGCACATATTTTCTATGTCTATATTAACTTTAATGTGAAAATCAGGTGTGTCCATTCTTTACCCAGAGAGTGGTTAGAATATGGAATTCGCTACCACATTGAAGAATTGAGAATTGCATAGGTGCATTTAAGGGGAAGCTATACATGAGGGAGAAAGGAATAGAAGCTTATGTTTATAGGGTGAGATGAGACAAGGTGGGACGATGCTCCTGTGGAGCTTAAACACGGGCATAGACAGTTGAGATCGAATGGCCCGTTCCTGTGCTGCAAACGCTATGTGACACTTCTCTTCACCTAATTGTCCTGCATTTCCTGTGTCCAGACAGTCCATTAGCCCTGAGCACCACACCCCCTGCCCCCCCCCCCCCCCCCACTCAGCACGCCTACCAAAGATCAGGGCGGGCTGCCCCCACCCCACCACACCCCTGCAGCTAAACCTCACCAGCCCCCCAGAAATGCTCATTACAAAGAAAAACCTTCCAACTGGCCTTGCCAGTGACGCCCGCATTCCAAGAACAAAAAAAAGCAACAGCGAATCTGCTGACTACCCACGAGCATTGCCACGGGTGATCTGTTTACTCCCCTTCGCTCTGGCCTCTTGCACCTTAACGAACATTAATACTAACGAATCAATAATAGACTTCTTGAATAGTTCTGAACCAAACAGAATCAAGCAGCAATATGTCCAACATTGAACCTTTATTTACTAATGATCTTTAGAACATCACAGAAAATAAAGCATTAAAAAAAACTAATCATCATCATAGGCAGTCCCTCGGAATCAAAGACGATTTGCTTCCACTCGAAACATGAGTTCTTAGGTGGCTATATAGTCCGATGAGAACCACAGTCTCTATTACAGGTGGGACATAGTCATTGAGGGAAAGGTGGGTGGGACTGGTTTGCTGCACGCTCTTTCCGCTGCCTGCGCTTGATTTCTGCACGCTCTCGGTGAAGAGAACCTAGGTGCTCAGCGCCCTCACGGGTGCACTTCCCCCACTTAGGGCGGTCTTTGGCCAGGGTCTCCCAGGTGTCAGTGGGGATGTTGCACTTTATCAAGGAGGCTTTGAGGGTGTCCTTGTAACGTTTCCGCTACCCATGGCTTGTTTGCCGTGAAGGAGTTCAGAGTAGAGCGCTTGCTTTGGGAGTCTCGTGTCTGACACGCGGACAATGTGACCTGCCCAACGGAGCTCATCAAGTGTGGTCAGTGCTTCGATGCTGGGAATGTTGTCCTAATGTTGGTGCGTCTGTCCTCCCACGGATCTTGAGGGGTCAGCGCTGGACATACAAGCATTTAACTTTGCAGCAATTAAAATTACAGCACGTAGCACTTTTACTTTGTTTTAGAATGGGACTCGTTCTATGAAAACAAAAATCAAAATACTGAAGATGCTGGAGTACTGAAACAAAGAGAAAGCACTCAAAATGCTCAGCAGGCCAGGCAGCATGTTGAGAAAACACAAGTCAGTCAGTTTTTCAGGTGCAAAACCCTTCCTCACAACTGGAAGGTGTTACAGAAAAACAGCATTTAAAAAAAAACAGAACAAGGGAGCAGGAGTGATGAAAAAAACCCACAATGACCACACATACACACAAAAAGAAATAGAATGACCTGTAAAGTGCTTATATGCCGAACAGGGGATAGTTAAATGGCAGAAGTGATCTGCGCAGGTGACAAAGGATCCATAATGAAAGAAATCAAAAGAAACAAAAACCACTTACAAAGCAAAGGAAGTTTGAGAACAGCTAAAAGGGGAAGGTATGTAGAATGGGAAGCGTGCAAACTGGCCAAGCAGTGCAGGCTCCAGGCATCCAGGAGTCTGGAGGAAGAAAAAAGTTGACATCAATGGTGCAGATCACTCTGCCAACATTGTTCTGATGGCGGGATGGGGGACGGGGGGGAAAGAGAAAAGAACCCAAGCACCAACCCACTCCCATCCCACATCCCCAGAAACACGGCACAACAATCCTACCTGGTGATTGATCAGAGAAACAGTTTCCTGGCAATTCAGGACATATTTTGCACAACAAAATTTGAAATTGCCAATCATTTGAAAAATTGTAAAGACAGACCAAAGAGATTTTGGTGTTAAAAACAATGACCTATTAGACAATATAAATTAATACTGAACTCGGAATAGACTGTAGAGGACTTTTGGTTCAATAGAGTTGGATTATAAATCTCCACATCGCAAAAGGCCATGTTGAGTTGGAGAGAATGTACACCACAATGCTAGTGACACAGGAGGTATTTCAGCTCTATTTCACGAGCACTCGACTGTAATAATTTAACAATCACCCACTGATTTTGTACCATCGAGACCACAGTTCACTAACTCACTCCACATCTGTTAAATTAATACCCCTGCTAACTGCATAACTCGCTTTGTGAAATGAGGTATGAAAATGATATTAGCAGGGATGCACAAGAATTAAATAATCCATCTAGTCTCTGCAAGAGGCATCTCAGTAGTGCAACCCTGCTGAAGCTTGTGTTTTGTAAATATAATGCACAGGCAGAAGGGACATAATACATCTCCAACTGTCATAATTAAGGATTGTTGGCTCTTTGCTAAGGATGGATTTTCATTTCAGTTACATACATTAATAGGAAGTTACACTCTTATTTTACAAGGTAATTTGCCAAGCTACAGCATTCTGCTTTCCCCTCCCCAGTAATAAAGAAAAAAGAAAGACTTGCATTTATATGTTGATAAGTGTGAGCTGTTTGAACAGACAGAGGTCAGAGTGGCCACAGCCATTGTGCACACCACATGCTCGACAGAGGCTCCACTGTTGAGTGGGGCGCCGGCGGAAGGGAGGCATGGGCGGGAGGGAGGGGCGGGGGCAGGCCGAGGGCCCAGGCGTGGGCAAAAGCGTGCCAGCGCAGCCTTCGGTTGCCTGAGGAAGAGTGTGCTCGAAGACCAGGACCTCAAATCTAGCACCAAGCTTATGGTCTACAGGGCTGTAGTGATACCCGCCCTCCTATATGGCTGAGAGACGTGGACCATATACAGTAGATACCTCAAATCGCTGGAGAAATACCACCAATGCGGTCTCCGCAAGATCCTGCAAATCCCCTGGGAGGATAGAAGCACCAATGTCAGTGACCTTGATTAGGCCAACATCCAAGCACTGACCACACTCGACCAGCTGGGTGGGCTACATTGTCTGCACGCCCGACACAAGACTCCCAAAGCAAGCGCTGTACTCGGAACTTCTACACGGCAAGCGATCCCCAGGTGGGCAGAGGAAATGTTTCAAGGACACCCAATGCCTGGGACATCCCCACCGACACCTGGGAGTCCCTGGCCAAAAACTGTCCTAAGTGGAGGAAGAGCATCGGGAGGGCGCTAAGCACCTCGAGTCTCGTCGCCGAGAGCATGCACAAGACAAATGCAGGCAAACCAGACTCCCCCATCCACCCTTTCCTACAACGACTGTCTGTCCTACCTGTGACAGAGACTGTAATTCCTGTTTTGGACTATACAGTTACCGGAGAACTCACTTTTAGAGTGGACTGCCTATGATGATGATATTTGAACAATAGGGGACCAGGTGTCACAATGTGGTTTCATTAAAATAAACCAGCTACAGAAAGCGCTATCCATAACAATTGGGATCAATAGGGGAATCATTATCACATTTCAGACATTTCCAGTAAGCATTAGTCGGTTGACTGGTAACTCAGCTGGGCAGTGTCCAGACCCAGAAAGATGGAAAGGATCAGAGGTGGAACCCTTGACTCCCTATCAGAAAGGGAACAAAAGGAGAGAATTGACGCGTTCGAGGACATTTGCGGAGATGTCCCAAGAGGGACCGGTAAAGGCCTACCGCAAGAAGCAAGCCAACCAGACAGGGAGCAAGCCTCGATCTGAATCAATTCACTAAAATAAAGTGTTACTTACTTCATGAACGAGGACAGTGCAGCATATTTTCTTGGTTATAAAGGCAGACTGAAATTAAGTTACAGTGAGGTGTGATTTCTGTGCGTTCACTAGCAGACAGTAAGTGACATAACAATTTGTATCCAGCCTCATTTCATTAAAGTGTTAATCAGTCAGCCTGTCAGAAGATTGGAGAAGCATACGTGCAAGGATCACAATATCCCATTATATCCTTTTTGTAGTCAACTGCATATTAAAAGTTTGATTTCAACA
Organism: Pristiophorus japonicus; assembly: GCF_044704955.1. Classification (NCBI taxonomy): domain Eukaryota; kingdom Metazoa; phylum Chordata; class Chondrichthyes; family Pristiophoridae; genus Pristiophorus; species Pristiophorus japonicus. The sequence goes on along the minus strand of NC_091989.1, from coordinate 23,015,006 downwards.
CTTTTTTTTTTGGGGGGGGGGGGGGGACAATTGCCATAATGAGGTTAAACACAGACAACTGCAACAAGTCTTACAATTGTAATTTTAGTAGTTGCTGGACAGATATAACTATTGTTTACAACTTCTCCAACGGGCAAGATAATAAATAAACAAACTGCGATGAGAGGGGGATCCTTGTTCCGATGATGTTCACCTCAACTGCAATCAGAAGTCTGCACCCTTCCTTCATTGAAAACCAGTAATTTCCCCAAACTCCCCCCCCCCCCCCCCCCCACAAAGTGTCATCGGTGAACGTAATATCCAGTCAACATGGCAACAGTGCACTACTTTCAAAAGATTCAAAAGACCCAGGAAGTGTCACTACCATTGCTTAGGATTTCAAAACACAATGAGAAGGGGGTACCAAGCTCTCTTGCCCCATCACATCCAGGGATGATTTGATGGGCCTCCATCCATACGACTCTTGCCTGGCCTTGTGCCACCAGTAGTAATGAAAGCAGTTGGGGAATGTCTGCCCTCCTGTTATCGGTAGCTTATTCTGCCCATCCAAATATGCTCAGGTCAGCAAAAGCCATCTAAAGGATCCAGATTAGAAGCAAATATAAAATATAAGCCTATACAGCAAAGATGGTCAATCAACCCACCATATCTATGCTAGCTTTTTGTTAACAACTAACCCCATTGACCTGTTCTCTTCCCAGATAGTATACTCATTTTAAGGAGATCATTCTGGCCCATACAAGGACTGGAGGGATGCCCAGCAAGCAATGGCCTCCTGGATTGCTCAGAGTATTCAAAATTATGCTTGTTGAACATGGGACTTACAAGAGTTACATTAATTTCCTATTTAACTTGAATTCTGTTGTGGATAGGGATGCGGAGAAGGATAAAAAATGGCAGCCAAGGTTACTATTCCTAAATGACTATCCAGTAACCATGCTAAAAAGGGTACATGCTCAGCTGAAATACAATCCTTCCACAATTCCCCTCCTCCCCCTCCAAAAAAAAAACAGGTGCATAACAATCTACACACCATATGAAGAATGGCTTTTTGGCAAAGTGCTGGAGAGGTATTGGAATGGAGGGAACCGTGCCCCAGCCTAAGCACTTTCAGGAGAGAAGATAAGGGAAGAAATCCCCCATTTCTTCTATGATTGGAATTTGTGTAAGTTGTTAAATACAAGTCATATCCCCTGGTTGTAAAGTGATGATTAATACCCAAGCGTTCATGTTGATCCGTGTGCAGACACGGCAACATTTAAATCAGCAAAAATAACAAATGAACAAAACCATGCTCATTAAATTCACAGTACAGGTATATATATTTCAAAAACCCAGGGCTCAAATAATTAGCCATCAAAGTTTTGCTAGATTCATTTATTCCAAATCTTAATACTGAGGATAACAACAGAGTGTTTTAGTTTCTCCTAGGTATCTATTATTACATCTATAAACCATTGGAAACCCTCAATTAGATTACAGCCTGTAACTCACATGAGATATCCATTATTATGCACCTTAATTGGGCACAAGCTGACCTTGCTGATTTTGAGATTCCCACTCTAAGGGATCCCCTGGACAAATACAAAGAAAGGGTTTCAAATAAGAGCATACAGCAGTGTATTATCTTAACTGCAAGAATGAGAAACTTTAATTAGGTACTAAATTTTAGCCACTCTTGGGGCTTATTTAAAGATGAATTTTTAGTGCCATGTTCAATAAAATTTCCTATTGATAAAGTGCCTGCCTGTGGCACATTTATTTCTCCATGCTCTCTCCTTTACAATAAGCTGCTGGCGCCTTTAGGCTGAAGCCCTGCCTGTCTTTGGGTCGATATTGCAAGACTTGAGGAACAAACCGAGAAAAATTCCACTTGGATTTTCACCGAGAACAAGACATGACCAGAGTTCTCAGCCAGCACAGTTACAAAATGAGTGACAGCTTTAGGATCAGCATCTTGACACAATAAAAGAATGTCAATCTCTGTCGATTCAGTGGAGTCACTCACTGGCTGGCTGAGCCTGTGGTTGATGCTAGCTGATCGTTTCTCCTGCAACTTTAACCTAAATGTCAAAACTTGATGGGAGGGAAAGCAGGCCATCGATTAAATCCAGATTCCCATTACCAGCTAGCATATACAAGTAGGCTTGTATGAAACAATAGTACCATTAATATGAAAGTTAATTGTGAAAATACACACCGAATTCTCCATGCACACCCGATCTATCCATTTAACTTGTTGATCTGTTACCAGTAACAACCCACCCACCCCCATCCAAAACCAGGAAACATGCTCAGTCAGTTGTGAAGAGCATTACAAGATGCATTTCCCTCCAGTTTTGCTTTCTTTCCTATGGGGAAGCACCTAGTCTCCATTTGGCACCTCCCCACAGCTGATCATTGAAGATTCCAACATATTAAAATAATACAGTACGGCTAGATTCTTACTTCAAACCAAGTCGAACCAGAAAACATCAATGGAAACGAGTTAAAAGTTTATTTAGGATAGGCATCAGGAAGTTAGAATAATTTTGGAATAACATATCAAGTAAAGGAAACACGGACATTATTCAAAATACAAACACCGTATTATCCACACTTCCATTATTGGTTTGACATCTTATCTGAAAGAATGCTTGCATGAATTAGGAGACCAGCATACAGGAGTTAGGAGTCCAGCAGAGCAATGTAGAAAGCTGTTGCGCTATTTTGCGCAAGAGTTTTATCGTAACTGCTGTCCATGTACTCTTGGCTGTCCATGTACTCTTGCTGATCTACAGGGTTGTAGTAATACCTGCCCTCCTGTATGGCTCAGAGAAATGGACCATGCACAGTAGACACCTCAAGTCGCTGGAGAAATACCACCAACAATGTCTCCGCAAGATCCTACAAATATCCTGGAAGGACAGACGCACCAACGTTAGCGTCCTCAATCAGGCCAACATCCCCAGCATTGAAGCACTGACCACACTTGATCAGCTTCACTGGGCAGGCCACATTGTCTGCATGCCAGACACAAGATCCCCAAAGCAAGTGCTCTACTCTGATCTCCTTCACGGCAAACGAGCCAAAGGTGGGCAGAGGAAACGTTACAAGGACACCCTCAAAGCCTCTCTGATAAAGTGCAACATCCCCCCCCGACACCTGGGAGTCAGTGGCCAAAGACCACCTTAAGTGGAGGAAGCGCATCCGGGAAGGCGCTGAGCACCTCGAGTCTCAACGCCAAGAGCATGCAGCGGAAGGAGCGTGCGGCAAACCTGTCCCATCCTCCCTTACCCTCAACGACTATCTGTCCCACCTGTGACAGGGACTGTGGCTCTTGTATTGGACTGTTCAGCCACCTAAGGACTCATTTTAAGAGTGGAAGCAAGTCTTCCTCGAGTCTGAGGGACTGCGTATGATGATGATGACGACTCTTGCTGGTGCTCAAGTTCTTTTCATCCAGTATTCTTTCCCAACTGACAGCATGCCCTCCGATCCTTGTTACCTACAGCTCTCCTTACATTCTCTTATTAAAGCGTTTCTCAGCTTAATAGGTCAATAAAAGATGTGAAAACAAACAGAATAGAAGTTATCTGTACATTCTGTTTCACTCGCCCTGAACAGCTCTTCTCTCTGTCATTTCAAATTCCCATCATGCACAGGGATGACGGTTCCACCATTATGGCAGAGAATCAAGGTTCCACTGTAGATGATGTGATGGCAGAGTTAGCGCACCAAGGAATAAGTGCAAGTTGGCTGCATGGCCTTCTCCTATGCCTGTTTTATTTCATTAAAACACCTCAATGTATAGGGCAAGGTGGGAACATAATAAATAGAAACAGGAATAGGCCATTCGGCCCCTCGAGCCGGCTCCCTATTCAATAAAATCATGGTTGACCTTCTACCTCAACTCCACTTTCCCGTCCTATCCCCTTATCCCTTGATGTCGAAAAATCCATCGATCTCGAAAAATCCATTGATCTCAGTCTTGAATATACTCAACGACTCTGGAATTTCCCCACGCCCTTTCAAACCTCTTCTCCTCTCAACCTTTAAAGCACAGTTGAAAATCTACCTATGGCTAAGTTTAGGGTCACCTGTCCGAATATATCTTTGGCTTGGTGTCGATTTTTGTCTGATGTTCCTGTGAAGTACATTGGGACGTTTTACTAAGTTAAAGGTAGTATATAAATGCAAGTTGTTGTTGCTTTTCACTCCCCCACTACCACTGGCGGCATTCCTTCAGCTGTCTAGGCCTTAAGTTCTGGAATTCCCCCCCTGAATCTCACCACCTCTCTCTCTTCCTTTAAGACGCACCTTAAACTTAGCCCTTTGACCAAGCTTTTGGTGACCTATCATAATGTCTCTTTCATTGGCTCGGTGTCAATTGTTGTCTGATTATGTTCCTGTGACGCACCTGGGGAAATTTTACTACGTTAAAGACCCTATATTACCAATTGTTGTTGCTTGTAACCCGCAACTTTAGAGGTCAAAAAGGCAATGGTGTGAAATTAAAGTAACAGACTAGGTCAAAATTACTTCGCTCTTACTGACAGTTGTTCCAATCTCATGGGATCTCAGTCATGAAGGAAAACAAAACTAAAATCTTTAGAATTTAAAATATATAAACACTGTAAATGAATTGTAATGAAGATAAAAACCTGCAGCTTGTTCTTCAAACAGCTTGTTTCAACTCACTGTACTCCTACATTCCCATTACTGCTTCATTAAGTCAATACTCATACTTTAATTCCAATTACACATTTTAAATGAAATTTGAATTTTCACATCACGTCCAACATTATTGCTTCCCATCAGAAAGCATATTTTATACATTTTTTGAAGAATTTCAATAACCATTTTACCTGGCCTCTGCAGCAAGTAGTTCATCATAGTGAGAAGACCGTTGATCATCATCTTGCCGATAACGGATTACTGTGGCAAGACCTTTACTCACTAGGGCTTCTGCAATGTTACTGCAAAAAAGGTAGGGAAACAGTTAATCACAAGCCTCCATTTCTGAAATAAACCATTTTAAGTATAAACCAAGCTAATATGTCTCGGGATCCAATGACTACTATATTAGTTTAGCAGGGATTCTGCATGTTCAAGCACAAGAGGTGTTACCTATACAGTAATCAGAAAATGTGTGCTAGATAAAAACTTTCCTACATGTTAACCGAGCCACCAACTCCCAAGTGACATGGTCAAAAGCAAATTACATTCTATTCTCAAGTTAAAAACACATACACAAATAGATTGTGGCATCTCCATTAGGTTTGCCTCTCCATCAATAAAAGTCAATCCCTTTGCTCAGCTAAGAAAGTGATTAACAGGTGACCACACAAACACACAGTAATAAGCAGGAAATGAACTGTAATGATGTGCTGACAATTTTATTGGAGAGTAAATTCAGGTCAGGTCACAGAAAAACAACCAAAGATGAATAATGAAGGTTGCTAGGCAAGATGGAGATCCTAAAGCTTTGCTCAATTAACTTTTGGGGAAAGGAGGCAGAGGATAAGCAGCATGAATCCATACAGAAGCATCCCTTAGGAGATAAAATGAAGTTGGGTGCAACAGAGAAAATTGTTAGTAAAGGATGAGCTACTAAGTGACCTTTTCTCATTCCGTGCTTTATGATCTGATGAGTGTAATCACTTGTGAAATATCATCTCCTTTCAGGAAGAGGGTCATTCTTTTGCTCCCTCCCTCACATACAATATTTGCTGCATGACGGAACACACCACATTGGCTTTGACTCTCAAATCACTTGCATGTATCTTAAATAATTTTCTGTGATGTCCATGCTCACTTCCCAGAGTAAAACCTGGAGAATGAGGGGTGAGTATGAGTGTGTGAATATACAAATTGAAAGTTATACATTAAGTTCCACTGAAGCAAGGGTCTCCTCCCCACTTTTGTTTCCATTTCAGCTTGCAGTATCGACAATTTTATACTGCAGCCAAGATTAGCTTGAATATGGATCTTGAGTTATAATCTCATGTTAGTTTGGCTCCGAGGCAACACTCTTCACTCAGACAGTTGTAGGATCAAGCCCCACCTCCAGCACTGAGGGAGTGCTACGGTCAGAGGTGCCATCTTTCACATGAGATTTAAAGTGAGGTAAGGTACTGGCAAAATATGCACAAGAGAGCGCGAAGATGCAAGTTCAATCTACACAATTCCAAGTTCCTGATCAGTTGGGATAGGCACCAGAATTGCTCGGCTCTTTCCCACAGGGAGGTAACAGGGCTTTTATCGGGAAAAAAATAAGTTTGGCCCAAAGAGAACTCAGAATCTAGACTGCTGGCAACTGAGCCAAGCCAACATGAGGTAATAACGCAAGGTTCCAAATATAAAATCTGTAACAGGTTGTGGTACAATTGCATGAGTGTGCTGCCAACCACATCATCATGCTCTGTTCACTACTCTTGTAAATTATTCTGCAAGACATCACTTACAAGCGCATCAGTGTACACGTGCTATGGCATTGTACAAACATGAGTTTGCACTGCAAATCCCAACACAGCTCTTCAATTTCCACTCTGCCATTATGGAAAAGAATACACACTTCAAGCTGTTCCTACAATTAAAGCTGAAAAAAATAGCATGGCGATTGCACAAAGCTCTCACCTAATGGTAGGTTGTCTTCACTGTCTATGGTGTGTATGTGCAGCTTATTCCTGAACTATGGTCCATTTGCACTAATGGTTTTCCAATATCTTATCCAAGCTGCCATTCCTCTTATGCAAACAGGGACATTAATGCTGGTGGGGGTGTCAGGAGAGAGAACGCAAACAAGAGAAAAGACACGACAGTCAAGTTCATTCCTTTGCTCACTAGCCAGCCATGCATTTTCCAACAGCAAGGAACCTGGCAATTATTTCCGGTCGAGGGACACAGAGACCAAGGATACCGCCCCCAACCACACTACCTGGGATCAGAAACTAAGGGCTCAAAATTGGCCCACCCTTTTTTTCTGCGCACTCACCGGAGACGCGCCACTTTTCTGCGTTGAAGTGCTCTGAAAAAAAAAAATCGGTCCCCACTTTGGCTGTTGTCCGGCCTCTCCCGGGTCTTCATGCAGCATGGCCAGTCGGGTCGGGGGCGGAGCCGGGACGTCTGCACATGCGCGTTGGAGTGTGCGCGCATGCGCAGTAGTTCCTGCTCCCAGTCTCTCAGTGTGCGTGCTGCAGTGTGGGACCCCATCATCATCAGACCAGCATCAGACCGGCTGCTGGTGCATCCCACCCCTATCCTAGGCTGAGTGGTCTACCGCACAGACCAACCCGCTGCCTTCCCAGGCTGAAGATGAAGGTAGGGTAGGACTGACTGACTTCTATTTTTTATTTGGATATTTTGAAAAAATTGTAAAATATGTTTTGTCTCTTGTGAATAGTGGTGACCATTTGTTAAGCCTATTTACCTGGTGCTATTGTGAAAGAAGAACATAAGTGACGGAAGAGCACAGAGAATATCTTATTTATTCAAGTAGACTTTATTGAGATAATATGGGCTCAATTTTGGCCCAGTATAATCATTGCAAACAAATAGTTGTTTAAGTTAGTTAAGATTAGGGCAATTTAATTCAACTATCTTTTACTTCTTTTATTTTTGTAGTTTAAGCTTCCATGAATGCTTCTGCTGTATAGTAAATTAACTTTGCGAAGTTTGTCATATGATGACCGGTATGATCCCAGGTAGTGTGGTTGGGGGCGGTATCCTTGGTCTCTGTGTCCCTCGACCGGAAATAATTCCTATTCACATTCTTTAGTCAAGTCATTAAGTTTTGCTGGCCTCCGATGTACCTACCTGCGGTGATTTCTTAACTCTCCGTAAGGGTTTTCACAAGCGGCCACATACGCTGGTCTAAGTTAGTTTGGAGTAACTATTAGCTGGCCAAAGTGGCTTAAATGGTCACAATGGGCGTAGATGGCTGGTAACGCCCCCTTTTGAAAAAAAAACTAAACTAAAAAAATGCTAACTAACTCACTTACACTGGCGCAAATTGAATGTGCAAAATGGGGATTTTTAAGATACTCCAGAAAAATCAAGTTGCTCCAAAACTCCTTGCCAATTTTGAGCCCTATGGACTGAAGCTGGGACATTCTTTTATCTACAAGCTTAAATAAAGGAGACTACAAAGGTATGAGGGCAGAGTTGGCTAAAGTGGACTGGGAAAATAGATTAAAGTGTAGGACTGTTGATGAACAGTGGCATATATTTATGGAGATATTTCATAACTCAAGAAAAATATATTCTAGTGAGGAGGAAAGGGCGTAAAAGAAAAGATAGCCATCCGTGGCTAACTAAAGAAATAAAGGGCGGTACCCAATTAAAAACAAGAGCATACAAAGTGGCCAAAACTAGTGGGAGGGCAGAAGATTGGGAAGCTTTTAAAAGCCAGCATAGAATGACTAAAAAAACGATTAAGAAAGGGAAGATAAACTAGCAGAAAATATAAAAGCAGATAGCAAGAGTTTCTACAGGTATATAAAAAGGAAAAGAGTGGCTAAAGTAAATGTTGGGCCCTTAGAGGACGAGGCCGGGGAATTAGTGATGGGGAACATGGAGATGGCAGAACCTCTGAACAAATATTTTGTATCAGTCTTTACAGCAGAGGACACTAAAAATATCCCAACAGTGGATAGTCAAGGGGCTATAGCGGGGGGAGGGGGGGGGGGGGGGGGGGGAAACTTAACACAATCCAATCACTAAGGAGGTGGTACTCAGTAAGATAATGGGAGCAAAGGCGGATAAATTCCCTGGACCTGATGGCTTGCATCCTCAGGTCGAGAGAAGTAGCGGCAGGGATAGTGGATGCATTGGTTGTAATTTACCAAAATTCCCTGGATTCTGGGGAGATCCCAGCAGATTGGAAAACTGCAAATGTAACGCCCCAATTTAAAAAAGGATGCAGACAAAAAGCAGGCAACTACAGACCAGTTAGCCTAACATCAGTGGTTGGGAAGATGTTGGAGTCCATTATTAAAGCAGTAGCAGGACATTTAATTCATGACAGTTAATTCAGAGACCAAGGTCCAGAACTTAAAGAAGGCTAACTTTGAAGGTATGAGGTGTGAATTGGCTAGGATAGATTGGCGAATGATACTTAAGGGGTTGACTGTGGATGGGCAATGGCAGACATTTAGAGACCGCATGGATGAACTCCAACAATTGTACATTTCTGTCTGTCGTAAAAATAAAAAAGGGAAGGTGGCTCAACCGTGGCTATCAAGGGAAATCAGGGATAGTATTAAAGCAAAGAAAGTGGGATACAAATTGGCCAGAAATAACAGCGAACCCGGGGACTGGGTGAAATTTAGAACTCAGCAGAGGAGGACAGAGGGTTTGATTAGGGCAGGGAAAATGGTGTACGAGAAGAAGCTTGCAGGGAACATTAAGACGGATTGCAAAAGTTTCTATAGATATGTAAAGAGAAAAAGGTTAGTAAAGACAAACGTAGGTCCCCTGCAGTCAGAATCAGGGGAAGTCATAACGGGGAACAAAGAAATGGCAGACCAATTGAACAAGTACTTTGGTTCGGTATTCACTAAGGAGGACACAAACAACCTTCCGGATATAAAAGGGGTCAGAGGGTCTTGTAAGGAGGAGGAACTGAGGGAAATCCTTATTAGTCGGGAAATTGTGTTGGGGAAATTGATGGGATTGAAGGCCGATAAATCCCCAGGGCCTGATGGACTGCATCCCAGAGTACTTAAGGAGGTGGCCTTGGAAATAGCGGATGCATTGACAGTCATTTTCCAACATTCCATTGACTCTGGATCAGTTCCTATCGAGTGGAGGGTAGCCAATGTAACCCCACTTTTTAAAAAAGGAGGGAGAAAGAAAACAGGGAACTATAGACCAGTCAGCCTGACATCGGTAGTGGGTAAAATGATGGAATCAATTATTAAGGATGTCATAGCAGTGCATTTGGAAAGAAGTGACATGATAGGTCCAAGTCAGCATGGATTTGTGAAAGGGAGATCATGCTTGACAAATCTTCTGGAATTTTTTGAGGATGTTTCCAGTAGAGTGGACAAGGGAGAACCAGTTGATGTGGTGTATTTGGACTTTCAAAAGGCTTTCGACAAGGTCCCACACAAGAGATTAATGTGCAAAGTTAAAGCACATGGGATTGGGGGTAGTGTGCTGACATGGATTGAGAACTGGTTGTCAGACAGGAAGCAAAGAGTAGGAGTAAATGGGGACTTTTCAGAATGGCAGTCAGTGACTAGTGGGGTACCGCAAGGTTCTGTGCTGGGGCCCCAGCTGTTTACAATGTACATTAATGATTTAGACGAGGGGATTAAATGTAGTATCTCCAAATTTGCGGATGACACTAAGTTGGGTGGCAGTGTGAGCTGTGAGGAGGATGCTATGAGGCTGCAGAGTGACTTTGATAGGTTAGGTGAGTGGGCAAATGCATGGCAGATGAAGTATAATGTGGATAAATGTGAGGTTATCCACTTTGGTGGTAAAAACAGAGAGACCGACTATTATCTGAATGGTGACAGATTAGGAAAAGGGAAGGTGCAACGAGACCTGGGTGTCATGGTACATCAGTCATTGAAGGTTGGCATGCAGGTACAGCAGGCGGTTAAGAAAGCAAATGACATGTTGGCCTTCATAGCAAGGGGATTTGAGTACAGGGGCAGGGAGGTGTTACTACAGTTGTACAGGGCCTTGGTGAGGCCACACCTGGAGTATTGTGTACAGTTTTGGTCTCCTAACCTGAGGAAGGACATTCTTGCTATTGAGGGAGTGCAGCGAAGGTTCACCAGACTGATTCCCGGGATGGCGGGACTGACCTATCAAGAAAGACTGGATCAACTGGGCTTGTATTCACTGGAGTTCAGAAGCATGAGAGGGGACCTCATAGAAACATTTAAAATTCTGATGGGTTTAGACAGGTTAGATGCAGGAAGAATGTTCCCAATGTTGTGGAAGTCCAGAACCAGGGGACACAGTCTAAGGATAAGGGGTAAGCCATTTAGGACCGAGATGAGGAGAAACTTCTTCACCCAGAGAGTGGTGAACCTGTGGAATTCTCTACCACAGAAAGTTGTTGAGGCCAATTCACTAAATATATTCAAAAAGGAGTTAGATGAAGTCCTTACTACTAGGGGGATCAAGGGGTATGGCGAGAAAGCAGGAATGGGGTACTGAAGTTGCATGTTCAGCCATGAACTCATTGAATGGCGGTGCAGGCTAGAAGGGCCGAATGGCCTACTCCTGCACCTATTTTCTATGTTTCTATGTTTCTATTTGGAAAAATGTAATTCAGTCAGGCAGAGTCAGCATGGATTTATGAAGGGGATGTGATGTTTGACAAATTTTCTGGAATTCTTTGAGGATGTAACAAACAGGGTGATAAAGGTGAACCAGTGGATGTGGTGTATTTGGACTTCCAGAAGGCATTTGACAAGGTGCCACATAAAAGGTTACTGCACAAGATAAAAGTTCACAGGGTTGGGTGTAATATATTAGCATGGATAGAGGATTGGCTAACAGAAAACAGGAGAGTCGAAATAAATGGTTCATTCTCAGGCAATCAGTAACCAGTGGGGTGCTGCAGTGATCAGTGCTGGGACCCCAACTATTTACAATCTATATTAACGACTTGGATGAAGGGACCAAGTGTAATGCAGCCAAGTTTGCTGATGATACAAAGATGGGAGGAAAAGCAGTGTGTGAGGAGGACACAAAAAACTTGCAAAAGGACAGACAGGCTAATTGAGTGGGCAAAAATTTGGCAGAGAGAGTATAATGTTGGAAAGTGTGAGGTTATGCACTTCGGCAGAAAAAAAAATCGAAGAGCAAGTTATTATTTAAATGGAGAAAAAGTGTAAAGTGCTGCAGTACAGCGGACCCGGGGGTACTTGTGCATGAAACACGAAAGGTTAGTATGCAGGTACAATAAGTAATCAGGAAGGCCAATGGAATCTTGGCCTTTATTGCAAAGGGGATGGAGTTTAAAAGCAGGGAAGTCTTGCTACAGTTATACAGGATATTGGTGAGGCCACACCTGGAATACTGCGTAGTTTTGGTTTCCATATTTACGAAAGGATATATTTGCTTTGGAGGCAGTTCAAAGAAGGTTCACTAGGTTGATTCCGGAGCTGAGGGAGTTGACTTATGAGGTAAGGTTGAGTAGGTTGGGCCTCTACTCATTGGAATTCAGAAGAATGAGAGGTGATCTTATCGAAACTTATAAGATTATGAGGGGACTTGACAAGGTGGATGCAGAAAAGATGTTTGCACTGATAGGGGAGGCTAGAACTATGGGGCATAATCTTCGAATAAGAGGCCGCCCATTTAAAACTGAGATGAGGAGGAATTTCTTCTCTCTGAGGGTTGTAAATCTGTGGAATTCCCTGCCTCAGAGAGGTGTGGAAGCTGAGTCATTGAATAAATTTAAGACACAGATAGACAGTTTCTTAACTGATAAGGGAATAAGGGATTATAGGGAGCGGGCAGGGAAGTGGAGCCGAGTCCATGATCATATTAAATGGTGGAGCAGGCTCGAGGGACCATATGGCCTACTCCTGCTCCTATTTCTTATGTTATGTTCTTATGTCCTAGCTTTATTCCTTCATCTGCACAGTCACCAAACCTCCAACCATTCAAATACCTTTCCTGACCACCATTCACGCCAACAGTAGTAGTAACAGTAATGGACTAGTAACCCAGAGGCGGAGTTAAAATCCCACCATGCTAAATTGAATCAATGAATTTGGTAACTGTGGGTTAGCAACAGCTAAAATAACCATGAAAGCTGCCAGATTGTCATTAAACATTGGACATGCGTATTTGTACTTCCAAAATGGCCAACATGCTCCACCCTTTGTTTCAGATTGGTCCCCTTGGGGGATAAGCCAAACCCTGAAGTTTCACAGGAATGTGTAACTGGAACCGCCCATCCCAAGATCTCACTGATTTTGCAAATTGTAACTCGATCCACTTTGACTTCCTGAAGCGACAGAGGACTGAGCTCCCCAGAAAACAGCAAGGGCCAGCCGAAGTGCCTTAACCCAGTCCAAGTATATCCCTCCCCCAGCCAAAGTGCCTTACCCCAGCGCGTGCATTCTTTCCCCCCCACACACAATAGATGGAGCAGGCATTGTGTATGGATTGTTAACAGGTTTACTGGGTATGAAGTGAATAGTGATATAGTGTTGTGACATCTGGATATCATCCACTCCAACAATGTCCCTTGTAGTAGGGAGTTGGAAGAACGTGATCCATCTTCCCAGAGTTCTCTCTCTCCCTGCCCTCCCCCCCCACTGTAGCCTGCCTCTCCCTCCACCCCCCCCCCCCCCGCACAGCCTCTCGCTCGCCATCGGCCCAGTCCCCCCACTGCCATTGGCCCCAGGCCGTTGGTGGGGGGGGGGGGGGGGGGGTGGAGGAGAGTTGGAGACTCAGGTCCTGCTTTTGGCACCTCGCGCATGGAATGATTCGGCTGGGAGGGGGTGGAGCTCGTCGCCTGTCAGTCAAAAACATGCAGCACGGGTAGGGGGCAGGACTTGACAGCCGCTTGTCTGTCAAAAAAAGTGAGGTGCAAATAGTTAGTCCCTTGAACATCTAATTGGTGCACTAATGGCCTTCAGCGAAAGAAACTTACCACCCCTTCGCGGCAAGCCTATACGTGAATCTAGTCCACATTATGTGGTTGCCTCTTATTGGTCTCTGCAGTAGCCGAGCAAGCCACCACCTTCTCAGAGCAACCAGAAATATTTAATAAATGCAATCTTGCCAGTGTCATTTAGATCCAAATAAAGAAAGTAAGTTCTGATGAAAGGTCACCAACCTGAAACATTAACTGTTTCTCTCTCCACAGATGCTGCCTGACCGGCTGAGTAATTCCAGCATTTTCTCTTTTCATTTTAGATTAAAAAAAGGTCCCTTTGCAAAGGCACCATCCCCCTTTCAATACTATCATCACCCTCCTCCTTAAAAAGTCCATCTTTAACACACCCTTTGCCAACCACCCTATCTATTTCCTCCTTATCCTCTTTAAAGATCCCTGAACAAGCCAACTTCAAACCCACCTCATCCAAAATTCCATGTTCCATTTCCCTCAGTCTGCCTTGACCAAGTCACAAAGTAAATCCACAGTGAGATCTGTTGCATTTGATAGTCAGCGACATCATCTCCTCCACCACTTATCTCACGTGTCCAATTCTGCAAAACTGCCCTTGCAAGAAAGATCTCACTCCCCCGGTCCCAATACATATCCAACAATGCCTGCTCTTCCCGATCGTCACTTCTGGAGCTCCCCAAATATCTATCCCCGACTCCTTTTCTCTTCTTCAGTTACATTCAGTCCCCAAGTGTCACCATCCAAAGACGCAGGGCCAACTTCCTAATGTATGCGAACACCAGCCAGTTCTAAATCTCGACAGCTTCCCTTGACCGCCTCTGTACTGTCAAACTGCCTGAAAGGGAAGTTAAAATTTCCTTCAACAGAATATCAAAATGACTTGAGCCACCATTTGCACCCCCTGCCACTGATGCCATCCCTCTCTCCAGCCACGCACTCAGAGGCTGAATAAGGCCATGCATAAACCATGGTGTGCTATATAACTACTGAAATTATATTGTGTTCACAGAATCTGCCACTAGTCTTTAGTGCTCGATAGAACACTTGTATCACATCTTAAGACCATATTTTATGTTTAAAGTAAGAAAATGTATTTCATAGCAAACAAATGGATGTAGTACATCTAGATTTACAGTAGAAATTCATCTATTAAATTAAAAATAAACAGCTGCTAACTATTCCACATGGAGAGGGAGAATGAATAGAAGAGCAACTTCCTTCCTGAACCCCTTTGCCACCTACTTTCCCCCTCACTTTTAAAAGCTTTCTTAAACCCCATCTTTACCATTGTCCCATCTGCATTAAGGGTGCCAAATAACTAAGTTGTGGTACATCTCAACACCACAGCAGGCAATGAATTTACTGAGCGCTTGGGAGGATAATCATTTTCATGATGAGGTTACCTTGAACCATAAAGGAAGTCGGTACAAAATATGTGACCTGTAACAAATGCCTCAACTGCTTCAATGGCTTCAGTATTGCTGTATCTGCATTGCAACACCTCAAAAATTGTGATGTTTAAGTATTAGCATTTGAGTAAAAAAATATTTGAGAAGGTGTATGGAAACTCCTATTCTCAGCATAGAACCACACAAGGTCTGGTTATTTGCTGTACACAGTCACACACAAGCTGCAGCCTTATCTTAGATGTTTTTCCTTCAGATATTATCTGAACAATGATTTTTGGCAGTGCTTGGTCAAAATAAGTATCTTAAGCAATGAAAGAGAAAGGGGAACTCGAGAGAATGAACAGGGGTTTGAATCTCAGCAGGCTGTCATCATTACTGCAACAAAATTACTGTAATTGTAGATCTGCTATGCAATTGCCCATGGATGCTGTACAAACTTGAAATGGTATACAACAGTGAATGTTTCAAAACATTCTGCTCTGCACATTCACTTCTTCCTCTCCCACCTCATTTACAGAACTGTATAGCTGTCAAAATGTCATATTACATTCTGTAGGAAACACCTTGAATGCAGAACGAGCGAGAGAGTTTAAAAAGCCTTTTAAACTGTAAATCTTGTGCCACTTAAAGCTTTTGCAGCAACCTATCAATATCTCAGTGCACCACTCAGGCCTCGCCCTCATTCCATTAAAGAAGATCTCATCCATCAGTACGCACATTTTAAAAATTAAACCGATTAGCAGAATGACTAACATCCTGTAATATATAAATGGTTGTTATTATTTCTCAGCAATCAAACTAGAGATCGCTTGCTAAACCAGCAATGATTATGCTATGAACAATCCATCAGGGTAGAAGTCTTTATACGTCAAGCATTGTGAAGCATACGGAGTATAGGCATCTAACATGACAACAGCTGGCTGGCACAAACCATGACACTGCACCCTGTGATACCACAGCCTGTGACCCACACTCAGGGAACTGCTGCTCTGGTTTGTTTGATCTATTTGTGCAACTTCAGTGTAAGGATCTAATTGGCATTATTATCCATTAGAGTTATTCACCCCTCCAAGACAATGAGTCACTGGGGCAGAATTTGCTGACAAAATAACGGTGAGTGTAACATGCATGCCATTATCAATCTGTAAATTGTCCAGCAAACTTGCAGCGAGGAAGAGATACCCAGTTAGTTGTGAATCGCCACAAGTTGCTGGATGACTTGCTTTGCTCCACCGTTAGCCTCGCGAAAACCACAGCTTGCCCTCAACATCCCCATGAGTTGCTGCATTTGCACAATTACCAATTAAACACGCCACAGAAAGTCAGGACTGGTACTTAACAGCTTATTGGTTGTAATCTACCAAAATTCCCTTAAGAGGTCCCAGCAGACTGGAAAACTGCAAATGTAACACTCCTATTTAAGAAAGGAGGGAGACAGAAAGCAGGAAACTATAGACCAGTTAGCCTAACATCTGTCATTGGGAAAATGCTGGAGTCTATCATTAAGGAAGTAGTCGCAGGATATTTAGAAAACCATTATACAGTCAAGCAGAGTCAGCATGGTTTTATGAAAGGGAAATCATGTTTGACAAATTTGCTGGAGTTCTTTAAGGCTAGAACGAGCAGAGTGGATAAAGAGGAACCATTAGATGTTGTGTATTAGGATTTCCAGAAAGCATTCAATAAGGTGCCACATAAAAGGTTACTGCACAAGATAAGAGCTCACGGGGTTGGGGGTAATATATTCGCATGGATTGAGGATTGGCTAACAGAAAACAGAAAGTCAGGATAAATGGGTAATTTTCCATTGGCAAACTGTAACTAGTGGGATGCCACAGGGATTGGTGCTGGGGCCTCAACTGTTTACAATTTATATTAATGACTTGGATGATGGGACCGAGTGTACATAGCCAAATTTGCTGATCGTACAAAGATAGGTGGGAAAGCAAGTTGTGAGAAGGATGCAAAAAATCCACAAAGGGATATGGATAGGCTCAGTGAGTGGGCAAAAATTTGGCAGATGGAGTATAATGTGGGAAAGTGTAATGTTATCCACTTTGGCAGGAAAAATAAAAACAAAATTATTTAAATAGGGAGTGATTACAAAATGCTGCAGTACAAAGGGATCTGAGGGTTCTTGTACATGAAACGCAAAAGGTTAGCATGCAGATACAGTAAGTAATCAGGAAGGCAAATAGAATGTTGGCCTTTATTGCAAGGGGATGCAAGTATAAAAGTAGGGAAGTCCTGCTATAACTGTATAGGGCGTTGGTAAGACCACACCTGGAGTACTGCGTACAGTTTGGTCTCCTTATTTAAGGAAGGATATACATGCATTGGAGGCAGTTCAGAGAAGGTTCACGAGGGTGATTCCCGAGATGAAGGGACTGACATGAAGATAGGTTGAGCAGGTTGGGCCTATACTCATTGGAGTTTAGAAGAATGAGAGGCGATCTTATTGAAACATATTATGAGGGGGCTTGACAGGGTAGATGCAGAGAGGATGTTTCCCCTCATGAGGGAATTTAGAACTAGGGGGCATAGTTTCAGAATAAGGCGTCGCCCATTTAAAACAGAAATGAAGAGTAATCCTTGGAATTCTCTACCCCAAAGAGCTGTGGAGGCTGGGTCATTGAATATATTTAAGGTGGAGATAGAGCGATTTTTGAATGATAAGGGAGTCAAGGGTTATGGGGAGCAGGAGTTGAGGCCAGGATCAGATCAGCCATGATCTTATTGAATGGTGGAGCAGACTCGAGGGGCCAAATAGCCTACTCCTGCTTCTATTTCTTATGTTCTTAAGTACCTTTTAAATGATTAGATTTATGTTCCTCAACCATAAAGAGAAAAATTGAAACTGTTGCATCTCATTCCAGCAGGTAGGAAATTGTGGAGATTTTTTTTTAAATTCTTACTTTTCCTTTCAGTCTCTTTCTCCTCTCAATTTAATCTTATTTTCCCCCTCTATTTCTCTTTCTGTATCCGATTTGATACAGTACTGGTCACAACAAAGAGTGCATCCAAGCCCTAGCGGTCATGAAGAACAAAGCTACTAGATAAATCTCTGATGTTAGAGGAACGAGTTATGAGGAATAACTAAATAAACCGAGGGACCTCACCCTCGAAAGACAGTTAATACTAGAAGACAAAACAATCCTGGAATACTACTTTGAGATACAGCAGGGAAGTAGGACAAAAGTTGTGAAAGGACAGAATTAGGCTTTTGAAAAAAATACATAGAGAAGCTGATTAATAGCTGGAGTAGATTGCCAGCAAGGATGGCAGAGTCCTAGACATTAGATTAATTCAAGAGTTCCCTAGATGCTCTAATTGGAAGATGGTTGGCTTGATATTCTGGAAGAAAGGGATTGCATGGATCAAAAAGCCTTCAACCAAACCTATTTGGTGAGTTTTCTTTCATCCGGAAGCCACACACTCATATGAACACTGGGGAGATCAAACATCCACCTTTGCAATAAATCAAGGAATACCGTTACAAAGTACTAACACAACACTCGTGGACATTCCTTGCTCACCTCCAATATTTGAAACACAGGCATGATCAACTAAAAACACATGAGCAAAACAAGGCAAAAGCTAACAGGTTGCTGTTTTTTGGTTTTAAAAACAGAATTGCAAAATGCAATTCCCCAAGCACTGAAAAATAAACAGAATCCCATGTAATCTAAACAGAATTTCACTACTGAGCCAATAATCCTTCTGCCCAGAGCACTGCCAGTATTGAGCAGAGTGGAGAAAGCAGACCAACAGAAGGTCTCTATCGCCCAAGTACTTACCCGTCAGTATGTAGAATTAACTACAGGAAGACGGGCACAACACAACTGATGATCTATGCAGGTAGCAGAGATACAGTGAAGAAACCAGCTTGAATTTAATAAGAGTACACTTTAGACAACTGCTTGTTCACTTCAGTTACAGTCAGATTAGCATCGCTCCTTTTTAAAAGAACAGAATGTGATAGCTTGACATGGTTAGCAGTATAATCATTAATATTTATACAGCAAATTGTCAAACAAGTTTTTCAAAATATACAGGAGCAATCTGCTTCAGTGAATTTCTTAGTTGACTCTTTCTATGCCTGTCAGCAGACTTGTCTTTCTCCACCAGATATAACCCTGGTTTACTGTTAGTTTTGCAGAACATACTCCCAGTCACAAAAAAAAACTTAGCATAGCAGCAACAAGGTGAAGCTCCTGCGGGAAAGTACCGAAAACAAACATATACACACTGTATAAAAATGAACGGTTTTGGAAGATGTCCAAAGCACTTAGACTCCAAGGGCACAAACACATTAAAGCACTCAGGCTTTGCTCTTCATTGTTATCGCTTATGTACAGTCATCATACATACAGTTTAATCTCAAGTATTTTAAAATGGTACCTTCACAATACTACAAGTAGCTATTAAGTTAACATTTATACGAAGTTGAAAGTGCATAGTTCAAGTATTTCGAGGTCCTACACAAATACAATAGGTTCTCCCTAGTATCCAATTCGAGGACAAGATGCCCACTTGAAGCCTTTATTTTGCGAGATCAGGGGAGAATCCGAGGTAAATAGCCAACCCTGAAACCAGCAAAATATAGGGAGGTATAAAGATAATTTATTCAAAAGATGGCAAACTGCAAAAGCAGTGAGGTACACTTTACTTTGAATTGTAAAGCTTGTACATCTGGGCAAATTTAAATTAGCACGGCTCAAGCAGATCCATTAAAAAAAATGATTCCATGTAAGTGACCGCTTCAATATTGCCCTCAGTCAATTATTTTTAAAATCCATCAGCAGAGACATTACACACTGAATTCAGCTGAGCCACATAACGCAAGTGCTTTGTGGGCTCCTTTACTACGAGTGAAATCAGTTCAGAGAACTGTGTGGCAGAGACTGATCGAGTGAATTCCCTTCACTGCTGGAAAGGTGCTGTATGGGGAATGCTCAATTTGAGTTTTATTGAGCAGAGGTTGACATCACAACAACAATCTATAATCAGGAAGAAACTCATCACTCCACACAGACAACCTAGCTGGGGCGCTGGTGCTACATGGGCTGTTCTTAAGAGATTGGAATTAAGGCACTTTGCTGGTGCAGAGTATATGTTGTTTTTCCTCCCCATTTCACTGTACTTGATGCAGACAATGTGTGTGTAAAATGTGAGAAAGTATTCCATTCCCAAATGATACCACATCCCTTAATGGGCACAATCACAAACCTGTTACTTTAAAAGTAGGAAAATCCAATCACTTGCTCACTATAGAATTAGGAGCTGCTACCTTTTCTATGCCAAGTTGTTTTTCATATTGGATCTGTTCTTGGAAGAAATCGGTTTGGGAGCCTCAATATTAGCTGCCCAAAAAAGCATCTTCTGCAGCAGACAGTGTTTGTTATTCCTCTCTGGTTTTTGTAATAAGTTTAAATGAATTCAACTGCTCAGATAGTTCAGTGCGGTGGTGTTCAACCTTTTTGAGCAGGAAACCGGATCCACATGACAGACTGGGCCCAGTACAATTAAAACTTGTGCCAGGCAGAATCACAATTAAATACCATGTCTCACGTAGTCTCTATCCTTTCTACTAAAACATTTGTACATTTATTGAACATCTGCAAATTCCAAGCCGTTACATTAAAAATCCAAGTCCTGTCTTGCTCACCGCCGCACTCACCCCCACAGCCATCGCACTAAACATCTGAACCTCCGATATGCAAATAATCTACTTGCCTTGTGCTACAAATCCCATACCAACATACAATGAGAATCTAACTCCTCAGGCACAAAATCAACACCATCCCTTACACAAATGCATTGTGCTCCTGACTTACTTTTGTTATTCTCAACTTCCTTACCTAGCCCCGCATTCCTGCTACCTACAGCCTGCTCTCTAACAACGTTGTTGCCTTTCCTTCGCGTTTCTGTCCCCACTACTGCCAGCATTGTGCACCATGCATCTACCATCATTGATGCTCTTGCTGCAGCTACCAAATATGCATCATCTTTGGTTGCTTCAACCGTCACCTGTGTGTCCTTCCTTCTCTATGTGGAAGGGGCATCACAAAGTGGCCAAACTTTAAATTAGCATCACTAGTAGCCCGTTAAGGATGGCCCAAGCTTTTATTATCCTTTTGGGTCAGATATTTTGGTATTTGGAACAGGTGTGTGGATTTCAGCTGGCCCCTGGAACCCTCCCTGACTGAAGGTTGTCAAGATCTGCCACCTAGTCCAGCCTTACAGTCAGCGTTGTGTTGAAATTTTACCATGGTGGAATCAGTCCTCGTTTCTCTATCAGCAGTGGCAATGATGGATTAATCTTGCCTTGTCCAGGCTCCTTTATTAGTCTTTTCCATTGTTTGGACTCCAAAAATGTTTTGCAGATAAACTATGGGAGGCAATATTCTGTCCTTGATGCTTTGTTCTGGATTGTCTTAAATCTGTGACTCAGTGCACCAAATTGAATGGTCATCACCCAGGATTGGACGAATGTAGGCTTTTTGCAGTCGGAGGCAAATTCTCGGGTTGACTTCATGCTTCCTTCCAAAGAGGATTCACAATTGACCCAGCCTGGCATGTGCCCGAGCAGAGATTTCAGCGATGGTCATATCCAAGCCATATCCTTCTGGAAAATCACATCCAGCAACCTCTGCTCTTTGCTGGTTTTGACAATAACCCACTCTTCAAGCTTGAAAGGCTGGCAATGGGTATTTCCAGTTGGTGCAAAAGACTGTTCCTTCATTAGTCAAAATGCAGCGTTCAATAAGCAGCTTTATTTAATCCTCAAAGTTCAGGAAGTTTGAGCAACGCAGACAGAGAGTCTTCATGGTACTCTAGCTCACAAAGAACAGAACTGCACACTGGGTGATAGAGTTTGCAGACTGTGTCCTAGGTACCACCGTCTTTGGAGATTAAAATCTAGTCCCTGGCATGGTACTAAGGCTTACAGAACAGAGGTTAGCAAAACATCCCTGATCTGTTCTTAGCTCACTGATCTCAGCCAGTTAATTATGGCTCTACAGTTGATCTTCACATCCGTGGCCAAGAGAAAACTCTGCCCAAGTTTTCGTCCACATTTCAGCCAGACTTCCCCCAATGAGTGGTCTTCAGTGAACACAGATCACAGTCAGCTGTGATATCAACGAGTCGAATGCAAGAAGAATAGCCAGTTCATAGAGGTACTTGACTGTATCTGGCACCTGTGGAACTGTACCCCAGGCCCAGTGAGAAGAGTTGAAAATAGAATGGGGGTAGGAGGCAAGGAAAGGAGAAATGCATTAAGTTTGATCCAAGCTAAAATTCTTAATGTCAGGCATGGTTTTTGAGGCTCAACAGCATCATCACCCCGTGCTCATTTCAGCTTACATAAAAATATAGATGTCCTCTAAGACGGTACCCATTTTGAGAGAAAAAAAACAATTATCTGGGTAATGCAGACTGTTAGTAACACAAAGAAAGCAGTGGTCAGACAGAATCCAAGTGAAAGCTCCCACTCTGAGTGTAGAAACTGTATTTCTAGTCAGATATAATGCCCTTCAACTATCCCACCCCTTATTACAGGGATAAACGTCTGCAACCTCTTACCATCACAAGGACCGAGAGGTCCCTATTATAGATTTATAAAGGGCTTTCACCAAGAACGCCACATTTCAATCTCAAATAAATATGATATAACATCTTGCAAGAGTCTTCCTTTTGTATTCTTTTTCATCCTATGATCAAAGGTTTTTCCAATATCAGTTTGTCCATATGGGAAAATGATGCATTTCTCCAACCTGTTATACTTAAAGCGCATGTGATCAGCATCTGAAATAGAAAGATGACCCTTCATCAGAACGATTTTACACCCAAAACATGAACCCATCTTTCAATTTCATTACTGTTGCTACTGTTTGTCGATGATAACAACATACATCTCTTTGAAACTGTAAAGATAGAAAAACATGCGTCAGAACCTTTAAAAAAGTGGTATTTCAGCAGTGCCCGTTTGTACAGTTGCATACACAGGTTGTATTTTATTTAGGAAGTTTTTTTGTGACAAATAAATAACTGAAGGGCCCCTCAGTTTTTTTTCATGAACAAGCTGTTGACAGCCAAACCTTTCTGATGGAGTTTACAAAAAAAGATTCTCGGTTAATATGGAAATAACACCAGCAGAAACATATCGCTGTCTGTTCAAGATGTATGACAAGGAATCAGCAATGTCAAGCACACTTACAATCAAGTGCTGGTGACTGTCACTATGATTGACGTGCACAGTCCAGAAAACTTGCAACAAATGGTTACTGAAAGAGGAAACCATTTCTACCCAGAAAAAATGTAAAATTGAGAGAGTTTTGTTCAAGGTGGGAGCTGAACCAAAGGTGCTTTTATTGGTGTGGAGCATGTTACATAGCCTTTATTTTACTAACAGAATCTCTTCCAAGAAGTGGTTTAATATGGCCCAGACCCTGGAAGCTTTGGAATCCATGATGTTTATATCATGGGACATATTCTGCAAACTAAGACTTCAACTGTTCGAAAGTCACAGTTGTCACATTCATATCTGGCCCCACACTTCCTAGACCCAAGGAAAGGGTCCACAGATGAACAATTTCGGGAGGGAGCAAGGAGAAAGGAAACCAAGTAGGGAGTGAGTGGCAAGCCCAGCTACACTCCTAAAAGCTGGTGGCCTCTCCCAGCAACATTTATATTTGATTGCAGGGACTTTACTGATTCCAGAGGTATTCACAAAAACCCACCTCCTTAAGTGGATCTCCAAACCTTTTCCAGGCAGTTGTCTCATTTGGTTTGCAGCACTGTTGGTAAAGCCAGAACGGCACTGAGAAACAGCTAGAATCCGCCTGCAGCTAACCTGCCTCAGACCACAGCCAATGCTGCTCTGACCCAGCTAAAAGGAGCTGCACAAGTGTGGCCCACAGACATGACCAAACTCTTCCCAGCCTCTACCTAACACTCACTACCCACAGCAATTTAGGTTGGAGGGGGGGGGGGGGGGGGGGGGAGGAAATCAAACCCACATCCCTCCAAACATACTGTCGCATACCATCAGTTGCTCCATTTTTTTTAAAAGTTGTTTGATGTATTGTCCAACCTCTGCTCGAAATTAGTCAAATAGCTCCATTAAAAAATGGAAACTCGAGGGGAAAATCTTACATGGGCTCGCCATTTCTGTTAAATAGGCAGTTACCACAAGCAGCAGTGCCCTTAAAGACTGCCCCTTTTCAATATCCTTCAACAGCTTAAAGGTTTGCAGTTCCACTGTGCTAAATTCAGTTATGCCCCCATTTCACATTCAGAGCATGAAGGAATAATTTGGAATGAGAGAATGAGCTTGTCAGTTTATCAACCTGCGACTACAGGCTGCAAGTGTGTCTCCACAGTGACAGAACACCAGTTACAACAGTATTTAAAATAAACAGGAATTTTAAGAAGAATTAGTTTCCACAAAAGCAGTTTGATAATTATGAAATATAAATTTCAATGAAAAGCACAGAGGCAGCATTTTCCTCTTCAATCTTGTGTTATTAAAACAAGGCAGACTCCAAAGCTGCTGCATGAATACAGAAACTGATGAATTCACATTTGTTAGTGCAACAGTACAGCTGCTTTCGAGCAGCAATGCTGGAAAACGGATATTGGGAATGACGCACAACAGTTATATTTAAATTGTTGAAAAACTTTGAAACACTAACTTTCTGCCGAGGGTGAATCTCCCTCCCTCGGGTTCCGCAGGCTATGTTTCCCCAGTCAAGGCGGCAGTTTGGAAATCTACACCAAGTCCCTCTGCCAATGGTTGATTGCTCAACCAGAAAAGCTGGTGGCTCTCCTTTTGCTGGCGTTATTTTTATTGCCATCACGAGTGGATAGAATAGGTTCAAACAGCAGTCTCAAAAACCCATCTCTTTGGATGGGCCACTGTACCTCTGAAGAGGTGCTCAGGCCCAGGCAGACTCCCTCGCCACAAAGAAACACCAGGTTCTGTTTTAGTAGGTTCGAATGGTAGAAATCAGTACCTTACTACTGGGGAGCACATATTTTCCACTAGTCCGTCAGAGTTTTAAATTGATTTTTGTTACTGCAAGTTCCATGAGCCAATGACTCAAGTATGGACTGCAAACTCACTCCATGCAAAGCCTGCAAGCCAGCTTCCATCAAACATTACCATGCAGCAACCTAACATTAGACTACACAGATAATAATGGTACCCAGGGGCCCCTTTCGTACGGCTGCAGCCAAATGAAGGAGTTCAGATTGCATCCAAAATTGCCAGCATAAACTCTGAAGGACTTGGTTTGTAAACAAACTAGAGATTAGGTTTCAACACCTTGTTTTACTTATTTCAATTTGCACTGTTTGCATACTTGCTATTCATAGTCATATTGATTTAATCTGGATAGCAAGAAACACTGATATTAAACCCTGGGAAAACCTTAAAATGGCACAAACCATCATCTTCAAGTCAACAGCTAGATAGGAATTTTGCATCAGAGTTGAAACATTTCTCTTCCACTTATCAGAACAGAGCTTCATACATTAAGCACTACAGCTGAACAAGGAAAATCTTAGACCAAGATTGTTGCTTTAACTTTAATGTAGTAAAACAACTCAACAATTCACCGGAGTGATCAAACAAAATTTTACACCCTTTAAAAGGGAAGTGGATAAATATTTGAAAAGAAAAATTGAAACGGATATGGAAAAATGTATGTTATATCCCAAATAAAGAACCTTTTACTTAAATCCAACACAACACCAGATTCCCAACATCGGAGAGAATGTGCCCAAGTGAGTAGCTCTTTCAAAGAGCAAGTGTGAAGAGCTGTAAAGTTCTTTGAGCCAATGACTCAACTATGGACTGCAAACTCATATTCATATTTCCAATGTTTGTGTAAGATAGGTTGAGAAGTGGGGCCAATGCAGGCTTTATGAAGGAAGGGGAAATTCCATTGCATGCATCCCATGGCGGGGGTGGGGGTGGCGGGGGGGGGGGGGGGGGGGAAGGGCGCAGCAGTAGGTAGTAGGTTTTCCTTTTTTCTACTTCAAATCTTCTTTTACCATTGATTAGTTTGTCTTGAGGATTACTATGATTAGTGATGGAGCATTTTGTGGTCATCTTGCTTTGGTCATCTTGCATCTTGCTTTACAAGGAGCTCTTTCATAGTGCTCAACAAAAATATATTCCAGTGAAAAAGAAGGGCGGTAAGAGAAGGGAGAACCAGCCGTGGATAACCAAGGAAATAAAGGAGAGTATCAAATTAAAAACCAATGCGTATAAGGTGGCCAAGGTTAGTGGGAAACTAGAAGATTGGGAAAATTTTAAACGACAGCAAAGAATGACTAAAAAAGCAATAAAGAAAGGAAAGATAGATTACGAAAGTAAACTTGCGCAAAACATAAAAACAGATAGTAAAAGCTTTTACCGATATATAAAATGGAAAAGAGTGACTAAAGTAAATGTTGGTCCCTTAGAAGATGAGATGGGGGATTTAATAATGGGAAATGTGGAAATGGCTGAGACCTTAAACAATTATTTTGCTTCGGTCTTCACAGTGGAAGACACAAAAACAATGCCAAAAAATTGCTGGTCACGGGAATGTGGGAAGGGAGGACCTTGAGACAATCACTATCACTAGGGAGGTAGTGCTGGACAGGCTAATGGGACTCAAGGTAGATAAGTCCCCTGGTCCTGATGAAATGCATCCCAGGGCATTAAAAAAAAGAGATGGCGGAAGTTATAGCAGATGTATTGGTTATAATCTACCAAAAGTCTCTGGACTCTGGGGAGGTGCCATCGGATTGGAAAGCAGCTAATGTAACGCCTCTGTTTAAAAAAGGGGGCAGGCAAAAGGCAGGTAACTATAGGCCTGGTAGTTTAACATCTGTAGTGGGGAAAACGCTTGAAGCTATCATTAAGGAAGAAATAGCGGGACATCTAGATAGGAATAGTGCAATCAAGCAGACGCAACATGGATTCATGAAGGGGAAATCATGTTTAACTAATTTACTGGAATTCTTTGAGGATACAATGAGCATGGTGGGTAGAAGTGTACCGATGGATGTGGTGTATTTAGATTTCCAAAAGGCATTCGATAAGGTGCCACACAAAAGGTTACTGCAGAAGATAAAGGTACGCGGAGTCAGAGGAAATGTATTAGCCTGGATCGAGAATTGGCTAACGAGCAGAAAGCAGAGAGTCGGGATAAATGGGTCCTTTTCAGGTTGGAAATCGGTGGTCAGTGGTGTGCCACAGGGATCGATGCTGGGACCACAACTGTTTACAATATACAAAGATGATCCTGGAAGTGGGGACAGAGTGTAGTGTAACAAAATTTGAAGATGACACTAAGATTAGTGGAAATGCGGGTTGTGTAGAGGACACAGAGAGGCTGCAAAGAGATTTAGATAGGTTAAGCGAATGGGCTAAGGTTTGGCAGATGGAATATAATGTCGGAAAATGTGAGGTCATCCATCTTGGAAAAAAAAACAGTAAAAGGGATTATTATTTGAATGGGGAGAAATTACAACATGCTGCGGTGCAGAGGGACCTGGGGGTCCTTGTGAATGAATCCCAAAAAGTTAGTTTGCAGGTGCAGCAGGTAATCAGGAAGGCGAATGGAATGTTGGCCTTCATTGAGAGAGGAATGGAGTACAAAAGCAGGGAGGTCCTGCTGCAACTGTACAGGGTATTGGTAAGGCCGCACCTGGAGTACTGCGTGCAGTTTTAGTCACCTTACTTAAGGAAGGATATACTAGCTTTGGAGGAGGTACAGAGTTGATTCACTCGGCTGATTCCGGAGATGAGGGGGTTACCTTCATGATAGATTGAGTAGACTGGGTCTTTACTCGTTGGAATTCAGAAGGATGAACGTAAGAACATAAGAATTAGGAACAGGAGTAGGCCATTTGCCCCTCAAGCCTGCTCCACCATTCAATAAGATCATGGCTGATCTGGTTGTGGACTCAGCTCCACTTACCCGCCCTCTCCCCGTAACCCTTAATTCCCTTATTGGTTAAAAATCTATCTATCTTTGACTTGAAAACATTCAATGAGCCAGCCTCAACTGCTTCCTTGGGCAGAGAATTCCACAGATTCACAACCCTCTGGGAGAAGAAATTCTTTCTCAACTCGGTTTTAAATTGGCTCCTCCGTATTTTGAGGCTGTGCCCCCTAGTTCTAGTCTCCCCCACCAATGGAAACAACCTCTCTGCCTCTATCTTGTCTATCCCTTTCATGATTTTAAATATTTCTATAAGATCACCCCTCATCCTTCTGAACTCCAACGAGTAAAGACCCAGTCTACTCAATCTATCATCATAAGGTAACCCCCTCATTTCTGGAATCAGCCTAGTGAATCGTCTCTGTACCCCCTCCAAATCCAGTATATCCTTCCTTAAGTAAGGTGACCAAAACTGCACGCAGTACTCCAGGTGCGGCCTTACCAATACCTTATACAGCTGCAGCAAGACCTCCCTGCTTTTGTACTCCATCCCTCTCGCAATGAAGGCCAACATTCCATTCGCCTTCCTGATTACCTGCTGCACCTGCAAACTAACCTTTTGGGATTCATGCACAAAGACTCCAAAAGAGTTTCATGCACAAGGACCCCCAGGTCCCTCTGCACCACAGCATGTTGTAATTTCTCCCCATTCAAATAATATTCCCTTTTACTGTTTTTTTTCCCCCAAGGTGGATGACCTCACACTTTCCGACATTGTATTCCATCTGCCAAACCTTAGCCCATTCGCTTAACCTATCCAAATCTCCTTGCAGCCTCTCTGAGTCCTCTACACAACCTGCTTTCCCACTAATCTTAGTGTCATCTGCAAATTTTGTTGCACTACACTCTGTCCCCTCTTCTAGGTCATCGATGTATATTGTAAACAGTTGTGGTCCCAGCACTGATCCCTGTGGCACACCACTAAACACTGATTTCCAACCGGAAAAGGACCCATGTATCCCGACTCTCTGCTTTCTGTTAGCCAGCCAATTCTCTATCCATGCTAATACATTTCCTCTGACTCCGCGTACCTTCATCTTCTGCAGTAACCTTTTGTGTGGCACCTTATCGAATGCCTTTTGGAAATCTAAATACACCACATCCATCGGTACACCTCTATCCACCATTCTCGTTATATCCTCAAAGAATTCCAGTAAGTTAGTTAAACATGATTTCCCTTTCATGAATCCATGCTGCGTCTGCTTGATTGCACTATTCCTATCTAGATGTCCCGCTATTTCTTCCTTAATGATAGTTTCAAGCACTTTCCCCACTCCAGATGTTAAACTAACCGGCCTATAGTTACCTGCCTTTTGCCTGCCCCCTTTTTTAAACAGAGGCGTTACATTAGCTGCTTTCCAATCCGATGGTACCTCCCCAGAGTCCAGAGAATTTTGGTAGATTATAACGAATGCATCTGCTTTAACTTCCGCCATCTCTTTTAATACCCTGGGATGCATTTCATCAGGACCAGGGGACTTGTCTACCTTCAGTCCCATTAGCCTGTCCAGCACTAACCCCCCAGTGATAGTGATTGTCTCAAGGTCCTCCCTTCCCACATTCCTGTGGCCTGCAAATTTTGGCATTGTTTTTGTGTCTTCCACTGTGAAGACGGAAGCAAAATAATTGTTTAAGGTCTCAGCCATTTCCACATTTCCCATTATTAAATCCCCCTTTTCATCTTCTAAGGGACCAACATTTACTTTAGTCACTCTTTTCCGTTTTATATATCTGTAAAAGCTTTTACTATCTGTTTTTATGTTTTGCGCAAGTTTACCTTCGTAATCTATCTTCCCTTTCTTTATTGCTTTTTTAGTCATTCTTTGCTGTTGCTTAAAATTTTCCCAATCCTCTAGTTTCCCACTAACCTTGGCCATCTTATACACATTGGTTTTTGATTTGATACTTTCCTTTATTTCCTTGGTTATCCACGGCTGGTTATCCCTTCTCTTGCCACCCTTTTTCACTGGAATATATTTTTGTTGCGCACTATGAAAGAGCTCCTTAAAAATCCTCCACTGTTCCTCAATTGTGCCACCGTTTAGTCCTTGTTTCCAGTCTACTTTAGCCAACTCTGCCCTCATCCCACTGTAGTCCCCTTTGTTTAAGCATAATACGCTCGTTTCTGACACAACTTCCTCATCCTCAATCTGCATTACAAATCCAACCATATTGTGATCACTCATTCCGAGAGGATCTTTTACTAGGAGATCATTTTTTTTTCCTGTCTCATTACAAAGGACCAGATCTAAGATGGCTTGCTCCCTTGTAGGTTCTGTTACATACTGTTCTAAGAAACAATCCCGTATGCATTCTATGAATTCCTCCTCCAGGCTACCCCGTGCGATTTGATTTGACCAATCGATATGTAGTTTAAAATCCCCCATGACTACTGCCGTTCCTTTTTCACATGCCTCCATTATTCCCTTGATTATTGTCCGCCCCACCGTGAAGTTATTATTTGGGGGCCTATAAACTATGCCGACCAGTGACTTTTTCCCCTTACTATCTCTAATCTCCACCCACAATGATTCAACATTTTGTTCATTGGAGCCAATATCATCCCTCACAACTGCCCTGATATCATCTTTTATTAACAGAGCTACCCCACCTCCTTTCCCTTCTTGCCTATCTTTCTGAATCGTCAGATACCCCTGTATGTTTAATTCCCAATCTTGGCCACCTTGCAACCATGTTTCTGTAATGGCCACCAAATCATACCCATTTGTAATGATTTGTGCCGTCAACTCATTTACTTTATTTCGAATGCTGCGTGCATTTCGGTAGAGTGTTTTCATCCTAGTTTTTAAACCATGATTTTTAGTTTTGACCCTTCCTGCAGCCCTTTTATATTCAGTGGCCCTTTTTGTTTCTTGCCTTTGGTTTCTCTGCCCTCCACTTTTACTCATCTCTTTTCTGTCTTTTGTTTTTGTCTCCTTTTTGTTTCCCTCTGTCTCCTGTATTGGTTCCCATCCCCCTGCCATATTAGTTTAACTCCTCCCCAACAGCACTAGCAAACACTCCCCCGAGGACATTGGTTCCGATCCTGCCCAAGTGCAGACCGTCCAGTTTGTACTGGTCCCACCTCCCCCAGAACCTGTTCCAATGCCCCAGGAATTTGAATCCCTCCCTGTTGCACCACTGCTCAAGCCACGTATTCATCTGTGCTATCCTGTGATTCCTACTCTGACTAGCACGTGGCACTGGTAGCAATCCCGAGATTACTACTTTTGAGGTCCTACTTTTTAATTTAGCTCCTAGCTCCTTAAATTCGTCTCGTAGGACCTCATCCCTTTTTTTTTACCTATGTCGTTGGTACCAATATGCACCACGACAACTGGCTGTTCTCCCTCCCTTTTTCGAATGTCCTGCACTCGCTCGGAGACATCCTTGACCCTTGCACCAGGGAGGCAACATACCATCCTGGAGTCTCGGTTGCGGCCGCAGAAATGCCTATCTATTCCCCTTATGATTGAATCCCCCATCACTATCGCTCTCCCACTCTTTTTCATGCCCTCCTGTACAACAGAGCCAGCCACGGTGCCATGAACTTGGCTGCTGCTGCTCTCCCCTGATGAGTTATCTCCCTCAACAGCACTCAAAGCAGTGTATCTGTTTTGCAGGGGGATGACCAGATGGGACCCCTGCACTACCTTCTTTGTACTACTCTTCCTGATGGTCTTCCATTCCCAAGCTGGCTGTGGATCCTTCTCATGCGGTAAGACCAACTCACTACACGTGCCACTTATGTCATTCTCAGCATCGTGGATGCTCCAGAGTGAATCCACCCTCCAATTCTGCAACACGGTCCGTCAGGAGATGGAGGTGGATACACTTCTCACACACGTAGTCCTCAGGGACACCGGAAGTGTCCGAGTTCCCACATGGTACAGGAGGAGCATAACACGTGACCGAGCTCTCTTGCCATGCCTTAACCCTTAGATACCCTTAAATTGGTAACAACAATGTTACAGGTTACTTACTGATATAAAAAAGAAAAAAAAAAGCTACTCACCAATCACCAGCCAATCACTTACCCCCTTGGCTGTGACGTCACCTTTTGATTCCTTTCTACTTCTTTTTTGCCTTCTCTCCCCCCTGTAGCTGCACCGGTACGCCTTTTATAGGCCGCTCCGACGCTGCTCCCGCCTCTCACCAACTGCCGCTGCCTGTGGAACACCCGCTGGGCCTTTATAGGCCGCTCAGACGCTGCTCCCGCCTCTCGCCAACTACCGCTGCCTGTGGAACACCCGCTGAGCATTTATAGGCCGCTCAGACGCTGCTCCCGCCTCTCCAACTGCCGCTGCTTGTGGAACACCCGCTGGGCCTTTATAGGCCGCTCCGGCCTCTCGCCAACTGCCGCTGCCTGTGGAACACCCGCTGGGCCTTTATAGGCCGCTCCGACGCTGCTCCCGCCTCTCACCAACTGCCGCTGCCTGTGGAACACCCGCTGGGCCTTTATAGGCCGCTCCGATGCTGCTCCTGCCTCTCACCAACTGCCGCTGCCTGTGGAACACCCACTGGGCCTTTATAGGCCGCTCCGATGCTGCTCCTGCCTCTCGCCAACTGCCGCTGAGGGATGATCTTATAGAAACATTTAAAATAATGAATGGGATAGACAAGATAGAGGCAGAGAGGTTGTTTCCACTGGTCAGGGAGACTAGAACTAGGGGACACAGCCTCAAAATACAGGGGAGCCAATTTAAAACCGAGTTGAGAAGGAATTTCTTCTCCCAGAGGGTTGTGAATCTGTGGAATTCTCTGCCCAAGGAAGCAATTGTGGCTAGCTCATTGAATGTATTCAAATCACAGATCGATAGATTTTTAACCAATAAGGGAATTAAGGGTTATGGGGAGCGGGCGGGTAAGTGGAGCTGAGTCCACGGACAGATCAGCCATGATCTTATTGAATGGCGGAGCAGGCTCGAGGGGCTAGATGGCCTACTCCTGTTCCTAATTCTTATGTTCTTATGTGATCAGCAATAACTGTCTATGCAGCTGGGGACTGGATAGTCCACTGGGTTAGAACCATGTCCTTGTACCTCTGGAACCTGGCAGCAGAGACCGATGCGATAAATCTCTCTTTTGCTGCTGTAAAGATCTGATGTGATGAGTTTGGGCAGTCTGAATGCAGAGCATTGTCCCCATCAGCTTGTGACCCCCGATTTGGAAAACAGACACTAACTTGCCAATCTAACTCAGAGGCCACTGATTTCTGGTTTTGGAAATGAAAAATGTCTCCCCATTGCATTAACAGAATACTCTGATGTTGGGAATCTGGCGTTGTGTTGGATTTAAATCAAAGGATCTTTATTTGGGATATAACATACCATACATGACCTGGGAGTGCTTGTTGCTGATACTGGATGCCCGCACTGCACACTTAAAACACAAAAACAGTAGAGATTCCAGAGCATGAAATAAATTGATGTGGTCCATCGAGATTGCCCCAAGATCTGGTCTTGGCCGCTCCCTCAATCTGCTGAGGCACTATTTCAGGAAGAATCCCCAGGCATTTTGTTTGCGGGGAGGGGGGAGCACTTTTAACATTTCTATAACCTTCAATTTCATTTCTCAACAGATACTGATTCAGCTCCTTTTACAGGCACCTTATTGACTAAGTCAACTACTGTCTTAGTTTATTTCACTTTTTCTTTCTCACCTTCTTTCAGGTTTGCAAAATTTTGTATGTGTCCTCTTGTCCCATGCTCAATATCCGCCTACATTCTTTTTTTTTTTTTAATTGTCTGGCCCGAATGGGGCACCTACGCTCCCGAGCCCATGTCCAGGCAACTCAGACCTGCTGCCACTTGTACTTCTTAGTCATTGGTTTGTTCTATTTGAATTTTGGCCTGGGAGTTTAGAAATAGTCTTCAAGGGTGGATAAATTCTAAATTGGAAGGCTCATCAGAAGCTTGGGATATAGGCAAATTAACAGAAACGTGGATTTTAAACTTGGTGATCCAGCGGCTAATGGTACACACTTGTTGGTCTTAAACGGTATTATGAATTCTGCTGCCACCATTGTTTCAGGTAGGACATCCCATATCTTTACAACCCTCCACAAAAATATTTTGTCCAATCTCCTTCCTTTATACATCCGGATACCCACTTGGCAATCAGGGAAAACCTCTCAATTTTGAACACAACCATCAGATCTCCTCTTAGCCTTCACTGGTCTACTGAAAAGAGGTCTAATTTCTCTGGTCTCTCTAGCTAAAGCAATAGTATCCCTGCAAGTGAGAAACCATTCATGTGTTTTGACAGTTTGGTAACTGTAAATTCATCCCAAATGTCATATCTAAAAGGAAACAGATCTTTCTCTTTCTCTGCTCCCCCATTCTAAAAAAAGGGAAGAAAGCACATCACATACCATAGTATACAAGTAACTTTGTACTGTTGCATTATAGCTAGAATATACTTGCTAAAAAGCAACATCATCTTCATATCACCTTCAGATGGTATCCTTGAATTTTACCATTGTTTTAAAGTTTTATTCAGCAGCTCTGGCATCATAAATACAGTTATGTGGAGGTTCAATTCTATGTGAAACCTATCTAGAGTAAGGCACATTGTCTCGACACCAGGAGGATGGGATGAAGCAAAAAAGGCCTTAATGGTTGCCTGCCTTTTTTTTAAATGGCTTGTGAAGGTCAAATCCCAAAAAGACATCAGTAACAAAGAAGTGTGATGCACAAGATTGCTTTTCGAAAGCTTCTGCACACAAGGGGATAGTTTGCAAAGGTTCGGTAATCTTGGAATGAGCAACGGTTCCCTTCTTACAACTCTTCTTTTTGTGGAAGTCTTTGCCTTGGAACTGTAACTAATGCAAATGACAAATTACCCATCATTTACAGAACCAGAGCTGTTGCAGCATATCTTAGGCTGTAGAAAATTTGACCAGATGAGCTTTTTCACACCCCAACACAACTTGTACAAGTGTTTCAGCTTCTAACCATCAATGTTAAATGCATTAGAAATTGTCCTGCTTGTATTTGCTTCCAATTGCATTTAATTATGTTGCTTACTGTACCCACAAAACAATCAATTTGCATCATTACAGATTCTACCCTGAAAGAGATACGTAAAGGTGAAAGTTCCAGAAACTGTTAAACTTTTCTTCGACTCTCCTCTTAACAAAAGGTGATACCCGGGGGAAAAACACCATGGTGTCAAACATTTATTATTGTCTGACTGGATTTATCAGAGGACATTTTTTTTGTTCTATTCTGCTCTACAAGACATTTGACCATCTATATCAATGTGTTCAATCGACCTCAGTTATGCAGCTTACTTTTAAAATGGTATTAACCTACCTTCAATTACTTTTAATACTTGTTTCTGCTATGGTATACAAGGAATGATTTCTGAATCATTAATCTAACTTGAAAATTAATCTTATACACTTGCCCTCGAATTCTACAGTTAGTTAAAAAGAAAGTATTTTCCATAAAAAAATTATTCTATTGCTAATTTTCCCCCCCCAATCAAGGTATTTTCCTATTCACCACTTCAGCAATGTTTTTTTATGGAGAGGTACCAGAGCAGCTCCATTTATTTGTAAAGCTGCTTTGGACATGACTGGAAGACAATCGGAGCCAGAAAACGTTTGTACTGGCTGGGTATGGTGCTGTACCCAGCAAGTAATGAACCTTCACTACTCGGGTGCCTTCAAGCTGGATTCCAAGCATGTCTAAAGCACCGACTGCTACAGGAGAGAAGGGAAGTGCACAGAGATGAGCAGAACGAGTTTTCATTGATAGAGATCAATGAGAAATTTACATCTAAAAATGCTGAAGGGCACCAATTATGCAGATATGAGCAGGCTATTTGACTCGGATTATGGGCGCAGAAAGTGAGTTTCAGGTTTAAATTTAAACAAGCTCCAAGGATTACTCTCTTTCCACTCTCTCGCTATTTCAACCTGTCCCTGAATAGTGGATGTGTGCAGCAGACTCCAAGCAAAATCTGTGACTCCAGGATTTGAGCTGTACAGTTGAGCAGCAGACAACAGCACCCTTCCCCCACGAGTCATACAGACATAAGGGAGCCTAAAACACAGCACTGCACCCATCTGTTCAAGTTATACAAATCTCCCTTGGAAGGGGAAGCAACACCATACTCTATTCTTGTGCAGTATTTATAGGACAGGATTGCTCGAGTTTCAGGTTTAAAACTTAAATTGTGTGCATCAACAGCATAGTTTTAATCCAACAGGTTTTTGTTTTGCATAGGAGAAGAAAGTTTCACCTCAAAATGATTAACGCTGCAACACTGATGCTCGTGAAAATGTACACAGATGAGGAGTGCAAATGCACTGGGTGGGCACAACATGGGGAGGGACATATGTTCCATTTTAGTTCATTTATTGAATTCACTTTAAAGAACAGGCGATGTCCATTCATTTACATTTGGGCAGGAGTTCTAGGCTAAGAGTCAATGGTGCAAACAACAAACACACAGTTCTTCCCCATCCACCTCCAACTGCCAATGGCTCATGGAACAGCAGTTCCGGTTGGATTATTGAATCACGAGGAATAAATTCAACATCTGATTTATAAGATTTATCCACAGCACATTATTGTCCACAGATGCTATATAACATTTTATTTAAGGAAAACAAGAATTATTGGAATAATTTTTGCAATCTTTACTGCATCGTAGGAATGAGCACTGCAACACCCACGTTCCCCACAGATATCAATCCCACACACTAATCTGAGTAAGGAACAATCGTTCAGCATATTGACATTTTCAGGAATTGACATTTTGGAAGTTGCATGCACTTAAGCCCCAAAAGACCCTCTTTTGCAACTCTCCAGACTGCATGGTGTTAAAACAAATTAAATAACCAGAAACGTTATTGTTGCACCAGCTAGATGCGGCAAATTCTACACCCCCATTTTCCCCACAGCTAAGTCTCCTGTGATCAAATTATCTTCAAGAAAAAAAAAGCATTAACAGCTTCTCCTGGAGATCTGCCCCAGCTCTGATCTACTCACATTCCGCCAATAGTAACTGTGGAACAGGTGCGTTCAGGGAATGCTGGGGTCACGTTTGTAGATGGGGTGGCTTGTCTGATGTAGTCCACTGTTACATTAACCTAATGAACAAGAAAGAAGACTCAGATCAGCTTCAGGCATATCAAATTAATCTAATTTGTGTCAGCAAGCATGGTGCCAAATTTGGAGAACACTTATAGCCGGTAGAGATGAAAAGGAAAACCGCAAATGCTGGAGATCTGAATTGAAAATGTTGGATACCCACAAGTCAGTTAGCATCTGTTAGAGAAAGATGGACACTTCATACAACCAAATATTTTGAGAGCAATCAATCACATTTCAGCCAACACAAACCATATAAAATACTTAGATCAAAAGTAAACAATATATTAAAAAAAGTTAAAAGAATACTGGGTATTAAAGGATTTGACAGAGTAGCAAGAAAGGAACTATTTCCTCTGGTGGTGCATAACCTTAAAATTAGAGGTAGGAAATTCTGGGATGATTTCAAGAAGCACTTCTTCACACTGAGTAGCAAAAATCTGGAACACCTTCAAAAAGCTCTTGAGGCTAGGTCAGTTTTGAAATTTTCAAAATGGAAATTGATCGATTTCTGTTAGGCATAGGTATTAAAGTATTAGATATTAAAGTATTCCAGAAGGCAATTGTTACAAGGTGCCACATAAAAGGTTACTGCACAAGATAAAAGTTCACAGGGTTGGGGGTAATATATTGGCATGCATAGAGGATTGGCTTACTAACAGAAAACAGAGTCGAGATAAATGGTTCATTCTCTGGTTGGCAACCAGTAACTAGTGGGGGTGCTGCAGAAATCAGTCTTACAATCTATATAAACGACTTGGAGGAAGGGACTGAGTGTAACGTAGCCAAGTTTGCTGACGATACAAAGATTGGAGGAAAAGCAGTGTGCGAGGAGGACACAAAAAATCTGCAAAAGGATACAGACAGGCTAAGTGAGTGGCCAAAAATTTGGCAGATGGAGAATAATGTTGGAAAGTGTGAGGTCATGCACGTTGGCAGAAAAAAATCAAAGAGCAAGTTATTATTTAAATGGAGAAAGATTGCAAATTGCCGCAGTACAGCGGAACCTGGGGGTACTTGTGCATGAAACGCAAAAGGATAGTTATGAAGGTACAGCAAGTGATCGGGAAGGCCAATGGTTTCTTGACCTTTATTGCAAAGGGGATGGAGTATAAAAGCAGGGAAGTCTTGCTACAGCTATATAAGTTATTGGTGAGGCCACACATGGAATACTGCGTGCAGTTTTGGTTTCCATATTTACCAAAGGATATACTTGCTTTGGAGACAGTTCAAAGGTGGTTCACTAGGTTGATTCCGGAGATGAGGGGGATGACTTATGAGGAAAGGTTGAGTAGGTTGGGCCTCTACTCATTGGAATTCAGAAGAATAAGAGGTGATCTTAACGAAACGTATAAGATGATGAGGAGGCTTGACAAGGTGGATGCAGAGAGGATGTTTCCACTGATGGGGGAGACTAGAACTAGAGGGCATGATCTTAGAATAAGGGACCGCCCATTTAAAACTGGGATGAGGAGAAATTTCTTCTGAGGGTTGTAAATCTGTGGAATTTGCTGCCTCAGAGCTGTGGAAGCTGGGACATTGAATAAATTTAAGATTGAAATGGACAGTTTCTTAAACGATAAGGGGATAAAGGGTTATGGGGAATGGGCGGGGAAGTGGAGCTGAGTCCATGATCAGATCAGCCATGATCTTATTGAATGGCGGAGCAGGCTCGAGGGGCCACATGGCCTACCCCTGTTCCTATTTCTTATGTTCTTAAGGGTTACGGAACCAAGGCGGGTAAATTTAGTTAAGATACAGATCAACCGTGATCTGATTAAATGGCGGAACAGGCCCGAGGGGCTGAATGGCCTACTCCTGTTGCTATGTTCCTATTTCTTTATAGAGATTTTTCTAATCTTGAGTTAACCATGGGGAGGTGGCAAGCATTTCATGGAAACTCAATTAATTAGCTTCTAATTAATCCCACAACCTATTTGAATTATTTTGGCACACGGAGCATCTGAGCAGCAAACTTGGACAGAACAGGCCAGATTACTAGCTAAAGATTACAATTGTGTTCCAGATTACCTGCGAGTTCGCATGTAGATAAAAATCTGAAATTGCCACACAATGCATCAATCAACCTCTCTCCTCTCTTACTGGCTGACCTGCTATGCATTTGCAGCATTTTCTGTGTTTAATTTCAGTAATCGTGGCGTATACATTACACAGCGCATGAGTTAACTGCAGCACTTAAAATTCCTGTTTTCTCTCAACTTATGATTTTGGCCAATATTTTAAAGGGCAAAAATCACAGCATACTCAGCGAGAGAGGAGACACACCAGAGAGAATCCGTGACCTCCAGGGAACTATGGTAGAACACCTTAGTAGCCCTCGAAAATAAAAAGCTTGACCACCCCTATGCCTGCACTCCTAACATTTACTCAACTTATTTGATTACTCCAGTGCTAGTCGAAAATAAGCATGGCAAACTCTACATGGCAAGTGGTTAAAATACAAGGAAAGTGTGCGGGCTTGATGGGGACGGGCACTTTTTGTTCAAAGCATTCACCTGTTTCACATTAGAGACATTTTCTTACCAGACCACCACCTTAGACATCCTCAAAATGATGCAGGCTCTCTTCCCATCCCTCCTCCCACCTAGCAGGCAGATCCATTAACATCCATTACAGAGTGCATTCCTCTACATAGCAGAGAAGGACCACTAAACAGCAGTAGGTACGATCAAGGGCTGCAACTGGCATTGCACATTGAACACCACCCTCCTTTAAAGGATTTTTTTTGTTGCACTGAATGATTACCTAGTTTCCTAATATAGTTTATCTTTCTTGGTATATAGAAGAACAACTTGCATTTATATAGTGCTTTTCACGACCCTTGGACATCCCTAAGCACTTTACAGCCAATTAGTACTTCTGAAGTATAGTCACTGTTGTAATGTAATGCAGCCATTTTGCACACTATAGGGTCAAGTTTCAGCCTGAGTTGCTCCTATTTTTTCGGAGCAGCTAGTTAAGAATGGAGTATCCTGGAAATTGCAATTCTCGGCATTTAGTTTGCTCCAGTTCTAGTGAGTTAGAACAGTTTCATTTTAGAACAGATTTTTTTTCGAAAAGGGGGCGTGTCCAGCCACTTATGCCTGTTTTGCAAGTTTAGGCAGCAAAAACTTACTCCAAACTAACTTAGAATGGAGTAAGTGTAGATTTTTGTACGTTCAGAAAAACCATGCCTACACTTAGAAATCAGGCGTAGGGAATGAGAGATGGGGAGGGAAGTTTACAAACATTAAACACGTCACTTTTACAAATAAAGAGCTATCATCAATAATAAATGATAAATAAATCAATAAATAAACCAATAAATCAATCAAAAAAAATTTAAAAATAATTTTTAAAAATCACTCAATAAATAAAAAAATATTTCGACTCACCTACTGCAGTACCAGGGAGGAGAGGGCCGGGGGCGGGGGGGGGGGAAAGAGAGAGAAGAGAGAGAGAAGAGAAAAGAGAAGGGAGAAGAGAAGAGAGGACCGGGTGGGGGAGGGGAGGAGGAGGAGGAGGAGGAGGAGGAGACGACGACGACGCCAGGCCCCACCGAGGACTTTGGGCGGGGTCCGCACGCAGCCGATGCTGGGCTGCCGCCGATGCAGACGTCTCTTCGGGAGGGGCCCGCCCCCGAGAGGCCGGGCGGGCAGGCCCCGTCGCCGACGAAGCCGGGCCCCGCTGAGGACTTCGGGCGGGGCCCGCACGCCAAAGATGGCGGCAACTTTTCGGGCAGGGCCCGCCCCCAACAAGATGCCGTGCGGACGGGCCCTGCTGACAAGGTAAGATGCGTCAGGCCACTCGGCCCGGGATAGGGGCGACGTCCCTTCGGCCTGGGATAGGGTCGTCGCCCGGGAGACAGGACGCGTTGGGAGGGCCAGGAGCTACTGCGCACGCACGCAGCTGCCAGCACTGTTTTTGGCGCAGGGCTGTAGCTCCGCCCCCAGCAGCTCCTGCTGCACTGCGCCAAGCTAGAAACGGGCCTACAGCTATCAGAGAATCGCGAGGCAAGCATTTGGCGCAAGTTTTATTCTACAAATTAGGCGGGCCTCTCCGATGTGCGCTGTTCTAGCGGGAGTCCGAAACTTGAGCCCAAGATCCCACAAACAGCAGTGCCAAAATGAGGAAATTCTACTGCTCTTTGAAATAGTGCCATGGAATGTTTTACGTCCAAAAGAGACAAAAATAATTATGTTATTAATGTGACAACACCAAAACAGATTGGTTTCAAAAAGTAATAAAGGACTTGGTAAAAAGGCAGGAAGAATATGAAGCTTTTTGGTAAAAGCAGAAATCTAGATCCTACTACACATGATACATCTATATCCACACAATTGTTCTGAACTGTAAATCAATGATGTGTTTAGTAAGAAAACAGAGGAACATCATTCAACCAAGAACTTGCTGTGGGCCTCAATGACATGCCACATCTGTTACAGAATTAAACAGCAAGTATATTTCTGGGTGTTTGCAGGAGGTATAGTTGAAGGAACCATATGGCCTTTTTTGGAGTGGTTTGGGCCGGGGGCAGGGCGGAGATGGGTTTGACTTGTTACATTGTTTTTAAA
This sequence comes from Pristiophorus japonicus, assembly GCF_044704955.1. Taxonomy (NCBI): domain Eukaryota; kingdom Metazoa; phylum Chordata; class Chondrichthyes; family Pristiophoridae; genus Pristiophorus; species Pristiophorus japonicus. The sequence continues at coordinate 22,973,324 of NC_091989.1, read as the reverse complement.
TACTGATGTACAAGTAGTGAACAACTGTCTATGATATGTTTTTCAGCTTCGGATACTACTTCACGTATGCATCCCTGCAACTGCGCCATTAAAAAAAATAAGGCTTGCGGCGTTGATGCGAGAATGGCTCCAGTATACTGCAGATCAGAACTTTGGCTCTCAACCAAAAGTTAAGGATTCTTGCAGTAACTAGTGAATTGTGCAGCCGATTTTCCATTCACCAAATAACCTACGTTTTAATCTCAAAAATCATTTTAGTTTGAGAATCCATTTCAAATAGTTCATTTTAAATGAATGCTCCCAATTATTTTTTAAATTACTGTCCCCAAAAAGGGAGCATCAGAGTGGGAATTGAGAGTCAAGGATAAGTAAAGCATCGTTCTTCATGCTCAGCCTTAAAAAGAGCACAAAGGCAGCTACTATAAACCACTGAATAGTTAAGTTTACTCTAAAAGAAAATTAATTCTTGAAATATGGAAAGGCAAAGGTAGGAAGTAGATTTAGCACAATACTCAAGAGCAAAGTCACCGTTGGACCCTCCTTTACAAGTTGCTTGGCCCTGCTACTGCAACAATATACTATACACAAGATAGGAAAGGGCACATACTTAATATAATTGAAATGTAGCTGACAGGCAGTTTCCCACCTCGTTTAACTGCAGTGGTTGAGTGAAATGGCAGTCACGTTCATCAGTGAGGCAACAGTATAACTCAAAGCAGACCAGTGCAAAAGAAAGGACAGGTTTACCATACCATTAGGGACCCTTTTCAAAATCATTTATTGAAGAAATGTATAATCATTAATGCTTTTTAATACACAAGAGAGCTGCACCACGTGCTCATAATGGATTTACTATCAGACGGTGCACAATTGGATCACTGCTCCGCTGGCAAGGTATGGGTAGAATTATATTTGGTCCTTTATCATTGTGACTGCATGACCACACTGCTCAATGAAGTATAGAAATGACAATCACCATTTAATGGCCGATTGACTGTTGCCCTTTACAGGGCCAACTTCAACAGCAAACGTCTGTTCTTGAATTGAAACTTATAGCACTTCGCAAAACTCCAGGATCCTCCAATGTTGTGAACATCACTGGTGATTTTTAAAGTAATGAGGGGCAACTCCTGTAAATTCCAGATTGCTGAAGCATCAATAATAACAAGATGTTACAGTTGAATGTGCCCTGTAACCTAACCCTCAAACATAAAATTCAGACTGCCAACCAATTTAACATTATTAGTGAGAATGATCAGAGTCACTGAATCAAAACAACACAATTTGCATGGTGCAATGTACTGGAAACTGCATACACTGACAAGTGATAGGATGTAGAATTGCAACTACAATTCGCCAGAAATGTAGTCCCTATGGTTACTTGGTCCCGAGGGGAGCTGAATAAGTTGGGTAGACTCTCGAGACTGTGATATGTGGGAAACCACAAGTTTCAGTCAGCACAAATCCCAACTCAACAACTTAAGAACAAACACACTTCAAAATGAATTAATGACAATGAAATCGATAAGCATCAATAGCACAATTATGCTTAACCCAATTAATAGTGGCACCACCTAAAACTCAATCTTTATAAGTGTTTGAAGAACCTCAAAAGGTAAAGGAAGGCAGTGTTGACCGAAATTAAATTAAGCATTTTCCCTTTTTTAATACAATGCCCTTACTCTAACGAACATTTATTACTATACGGTTAAGAGATTTCGTACAACAGCCATCTTGCCATTGAATTAAATCAGTAAATCAGCATCATTTGTTCTGCATTGAGTTGTGTGTATGGGATCCCACTCGTTGAAACTGGGGCAACAGTGCCCCAAACTCATTTCACAGGCAGTCCCCAGTCACACGTCCCCGATTAACACAGACAGATGCCTATATCGGGCAAATGGCACTACCCATTTGCCAATGCACCATATTAAGCGTGCCAACTACTTTGGGCAGTTCAAACAGCTGTTTGCACCATGTTTAAGTGTGATTACCTGTCATTAAGTCCTAAATGTCCATGGCCTCCAGAACTCCTGGTCACTGCTGCAAGTCATCCTTGCCAGATTGCTGCACTGGACACCTTCCGACACGACACAACATAACAGATTGACCAGCTCTTAAACATATCCAGGTCTCTAATTTTTTTTAAATTGGTAACTTATTGCCCTATGCAGTTTCACATTCTGGAGCCTAACAATTACTCATTATACTGCAGTGATTGGGTATGCCATGCTGTAAAGTTCTGAAAGCCTTTAGTAAATAATGACAACCTGGGAGGAGATGTAACTGTTGAAACAGCTGATGCCAAGTATCTTCAGCACAATCGCTGCTGTTCTGGCAGTTATTCTATAAATCGTAAGATCTCTGTGGGTCTGGTTCTGGGTGCAGGGGAAGCATGAATTTTGATTTATTTGTAAGAATTGACCATGTGGAGAGAAATAAGATTATGACTAGTTAGTTGATTTTTTTTACTTAGAGAATTTTGCTTGGTTATGTTTCTTTGTCTGAACATGCCTTGAAAAAGTGTATTTCTACCTCAAGAATAGGCCGTGTCTTGCTGGAGCAGGGCATGCTGTTAGTTAAACTTTTTGCTGCACCCTTAATAGTTTTTTGTGCTGAAGCTTGCTGGAAGTATGAGCCGATAATGGCGTGGCAAGAGCAATAGGGCATCTAGGACCTCAATGGACAGCAAAACCAACAGTGCATCTTCTTAGCCAATGAGATTCAAGGACTGAGAAAGAAACAGGGACGATAGAGAAGTAGGGTGAATTAGAGTCAAATCAGGTACAAAATGAGAAAAACTAGTGGAAAGAAATATTGCATTGAGAGAAAAAAAGACAAAGAAAAAGAAAAGAAACTGTAAAATTTGAGTTATTACTTAAAAAAAAATCTAACATGCAGGAATGAGTGAGCCATTTAAATTGTTCCCTTCAGGATGAGAGGTGTTGCTTGGCATTGCATTAATAATTAGCACATTGTTAAAAGTGGACTTGTGCTCTTAATTATAAGGCTTAACTTTCTGTGGCAAGTTTAATGGGCAATTAATGTACAAATCCAGAAAGTTCTTAAAAATAACCGGACAGCCAAGGGTGAGATGCCATTAGTGCTAAGCAAACAGCAGAGCGGCATAAATCAACCAGCAAGTTCTAGAGCTTCACAATTCATGGCGGATCTCTTAATCCCCTGAAATTGCTAGCCTATTTGTGCATTAATAATGGCCCAATATTTTTTCAGCAAGATCCAGCCCATTAAGTCATGAAGTAATGCTGAGTGTTCTTGTAAAAGAGCCAGCTTGTGTCGCTAAAGTGACTACTTTCAGTTAAGGCAAAACAAAATAATTATCCCATCACTGCTTTGACACAGGACAGTAACCTGGGACTACCCTGGCCACGTCTACCAGCCATCATGTATAGCAGGCAAATCGCATTCACATGAAGTTTTTAAGAAGTAATTTTTCCAATCCTTTACTCTTATAGCAAACATGGGATTATTATGAGATGAATGGAAAGATCCACTTAGAAATCTGTGTTCTTGTACCTTTGCAGACTGGTATGCAGGGACACTGTCTAAGTGGCAGTGGGGTAATAATCATGGAAGGTTGAAACATAGAAATAGATGCAGGAGTAGGCCATTCGGCCCTTCGAGCCTGCACCGCCATTCAATGAGTTCATGGCTGAACATGCAACTTTCAGTACCCCATTCCTGCTTTCTCGCCATACCCCTTGATCCCCCTAGTAGTAAGGACTACATCTAACTCCTTTTTGAATATATTTAGTGAATTGGCCTCAACAACTTTCTGTGGTAGAGAATTCCACAGGTTCACCACTCTCTGGGTGAAGAAGTTTCTCCTCCTCTCAGTCCTAAATGGCTTTCCCCTTTTCCTTAGACTGTGACCCCTGGTTCTGGACTTCCCCAACATTGGGAACATTCTTCCTTCCCTGTCTAAACCTGTCAGAATTTTAAACGTTTCTATGAGATCCCCTCTCATTCTTCTGAACTCCAGTGAATACAAGCCCAGTTGATCCAGTCTTTCTTGATATGTCAGTCCCCACCATCCCGGGAATCAGTCGGGTGAACCTTCGCTGCACTCCCTCAATAGCAAGAATGTCCTTCCTCAAGTTAGGAGACCAAAACTGTACACAACACTCCAGGTGTGGCCTCACCAAGGTCCTGTATGACTGTAGTAACACCTCCCTGCCCCTGTACTCAAATCCCCTTGCTATGAAGGCCAACATGCCATTTGCTTTCTTAACCGCCTGCTGTACCTGCATGCCAACCTTCAATGACTGATGTACCATGACGCCCAGATCTCGTTGCAGCTCCCCTTTTCCTAATCTGTCACCATTCAGATAATAGTCTGTCTTTCTGATTTTACCACCAAAGTGGGTAACCTCACATTTATCCACATTATACTTCATCTGCCATGCATTTGCCCATTCACCTAACCTATCCAAGTCACTCTGCAGCCTCATGGCATCCTCCTCGCAGTTCACACTGCCACCCAACTTAGTGTCATCCGCAAATTTGGAGATACTACATTTAATCCCCTCGTCTAAATCATTAATGTACAATGTAAACAGCTGGGGCCCCAGCACAGAACCTTGTGGTACCCCACTAGTCACTGCCTGCCATTCTGAAATGTACCCATTTACTCCTACTCTTTGCTTCCTGACTGCCAACCAGTTCTCAATCCACGTCAGCACACTACCCCCAATCCCATGTGCTTTAACTTTGCACATTAATCTCTTGTGTGGGACCTTGTCGAAAGCCTTCTGAAAGTCCAAATACACCACATCAACTGGTTCTCCCTTGTCCACTCTACTGGAAACATCCTCAAAAAATTCCAGAAGATTTGTCAAGCATGATTTTCCTTTCATAAATCCATGAAGAAAAGGAAAGGATTATAAAATCAGATTCAATTTCTTTCATGAGAAATAAATCTTGAGAAAGCTAAAGTGATGCAGAAAGGCATCAAAAAAATTCATAAGCTACAGTACTGGCAGCACAAAATTGAGATTTGAGAGATTCAACCGTAAACACTATTGTGTTGCATACACAGGACGTGGTATTTATTTTCCCTTCACTATAAACAACCACAAATCCTTTCAAATAAAACCTTGGACATGAGCTGTCTTTCAAATGGTCTTCCATACCATCATCATAGGCAGTCCCTCGGAATCGAGGAAGACTTGCTGCCAATCCTGAAGTGAGTTCTTTGGTGGCTGTACAGTCCAATATGCGAGCCACAGACTCTGTCACAGGTGGGACAGATAGTCGTTGAGGGAAGGGGTGGGTGGGACTTGTTTGCCGCATGCTCTTTGCGCTGCCTGCGCTTGATTTCTGCATGCTCTCGGCGTTGAGACTCGAGGTGCTCAGCGTCCTCTCGAATACACTTCCTCCACTTAGGGCGGTCTTGAGCCAGGGACTTCCAGGTGTCAGTGGGGATGTCGCACTTTATTAGGGTGTCCTTGTAGCGTTTCCGCTGCCCACCTTTGGCTCGTTTGCCGTGAAGGAGCTCCGAGTAGAGCACTTGCTTTGGGAGTCTCGTGTCTGGCATGCGAACTATGTGGCCTTCCCAGTGGAGCTGATCAAGTGTGGTCAGTGCTTCAATGCTGGGGATGTTAGCCTGAATGAGGACGCTGATGTTGGTGCGCCTGTCCTCCGAGGATCCTACAAATCCTTACCATCACTTGTATACAAGATAACAATTGTGATAATATAGCTGCTATAAAGAGCACCCTTGTTCCATTTGTTCAATGTTTCATACATGGAGATTAACCTGATTCATGTTACAATCCGGTTTGAATGTGCTCGAGTGATGCTAACTTCTCCGTAACACAAAAGAGACTAATAAAAGGAGAGAAAAACAAAGCCACATAATACATAAAAACTAATGTATCCGGTAGTGACTTCTATGTTTTGATCAAAGCTCGAGGGCGCTGCTACCATAGGATTGCCAACCCTCCCAGAATCCCCAGGAATTAACAAGTGATCTCCCGGGAGCTGTTGCTGGCGGCCCTGGAGAAAAATTAAAAATTACCACAGCCCCACCTATTAAAATATTTTGTACAATTCACTCTTGGTATTTCTGTGACATTGGCAGGTGCCATTCACCAATGCAGCAGAGTATAGTCAAAGCTTCAGCAATGTCTGCCCTGTCCACTGCCTCTTATTAACAGAGAATGTTGCACAGTTTAAACAGTGGGAGGAACACCACCAACCGTAACTAAGGGCAACTGGCGCATTCTTAGTTATGGGTCATCGTGCTTTTAGCCCACAGACATCCTTATACCCTCCTGTTTTGAATCACCTCATTTCCTTCCTTTATGATAGTGACTTTTAAAAAAAATATATAATAAGCAAATTTCAGTCACACTTTAAAAAAAATATATATATCGCAAATAACTTGAATATCCTTGTCGCCTGCTGGTAAGAGGCCTCTGGGAGAACTCTGAAGAATCAGAGTAAAGATGAGAAGAAGTGACCTTCATATGGCTCAGAAGGACTAAAACATTTTTGCCAGCAGTGTTGGATTCCGAACTGAACAAACTATCTTTCACTTTGAGTGATACTATTTTGGCTGAAAAAAAACATAACCCATTTTAATTTATGTACCTCTAAGGAGCTGCACGTCATATGTTTAAATGGGTTTGCAAAAAGTCTCATTCTTTTCGATCATAAACCTCACTGGCAACATTTCATTGATGCGAAAGGCTATGTCTTTAGCGCCCAGGCCATGGGATGCAGTTGAAGGAAAGGTGAGAAAGGAACATCGGAACAGGAGTAGGCCATTCTCAAGCAAGTTCCATTATTCAATTAGATCACGGCTGACCTGTACCTCAACTCCATTTACCTGCCTTTGCTCCATATCCCTTTAAACCCTTACCCAACAAATATCTATCGATCTCAGTCATGAAAATTTCAAATGACTCAGCATCATGGCTTTTGGGAAGAGAGTTGCAGGTTTCTATTTGTATGGAACAGAGTTTCCTGATTACGCTCCCCTAGATGACTGGGGAGGACCATGCTCTAATATTATAATTGCTGACTCTAGAAACATAGAAAATAGGTGCAGGAGTAGGCCATTCGGCCCTTCGAGCCTGCACCGCCATTCAATGAGTTCATGGCTGAACATGCAACTTCAGTACCCCATTCCTGCTTTCTCGCCATACCCCTTGATTCCCCCTAGTAGTAATAGAACATTACTGGCTCCTAAGTGCGAGATTATACTCCTTGTTCTGGATTCCCCTACCAGAGGAAATGCTCTCTCTTTATCTGCCCGAACAAATTCCTTTATAATTTTAAACACCTGGATTACATCATCCTTCAACCATCTAAATTTAAAGGAATACAAACCAGGTTTATGCAAACTGTCCTCATAATGTAACCCTTTAAGCCCTGGAATCATTCTGGTGACTTTGCGTTGTACCCCCTCCAAGGCCAATGCCAAAACTGAATGCAGTACTCCAGATCAGATCTTCTCAACCTTTTGGCTTCCGAGGCACGTCTCCCCCCATCCACTATAAAAATTCCGCAGGTGCCCCCATATTTTTTCTGTATAAAAATTAATTCGTTATTATTAGCTCTATTGGACCTTAAATAAATATAAAGTCCGATATTTAATTAAGCAAGATACTGCGGATGCTGGAAATCTGAAATAAAAACAAAGTACTGGAAATACTCAGCAGGTCAGGCAGCATCTGTGGAAGGGGGAATAAAGTTAACGTTTCATGTCTGACGAAAGATCATCGACCTGAAATGTTAACTTTATTTCTCTCTCCACAGATGCTGCCTGACCTGCTGAGTATTTCCAGCATTTTCTGTCTATCCTAAATTTGTATTATGTATCCATTTTTTGCTGCTCCACCCCATCAACCATACTTAAAAGGAAATGATCCAGGAGCAACATGCTCCCTTGCTCACTACAGCCTCGTTTTGTGCACACTCAGTAGAACTGGACCAAAATTCCAGGTCCACGTCCTTCATTTCGGAAACAGAACTTGCCTCTTATTTCAATACCAACCCCAATACAGTGACGAAAGTCAGCGACTTGATAACAGCATAGTAATGGCCGAGGCGGAAGGCACGAGAGAAATAAACAGGTATCTGAACGACTTTACCCACCCGACCTCATCACCAGAAATCCTTTAGTGACAAAGGCAACATCACCGCCCCCCCCCCCCCCACCCCCTCCTCGATCACAAATAGCCGACGGCATCTCAAAGGACACAAGGGCCCAGACTAGGCCTGTCCATCTGTCACAGAAGCATATGGGCGTGAATATAAAGCTCAAAGTCTGAGGTATGAGGAAAATAATGATCCCGCCTTCAGCTATTTATTAACTCAGACTAAGGATGTTGGAGAGTCACAACGTATCCCAATTATTATTGACTTAGCCCTTAAAATCTTAGAACTCTTTGAAATGCTGCTTTATTCTAATTGTTAAAAAAAGATAATAGATGGCTTCAGTGCAGATAAAGCAGTCAAAAATCACTGGGTCCAAACGATGAGGCAAAGTCGGTCATTCAGCTGTCTCTATTTTGTTTTTGTTTCATCTTTTAACTCTCAGATTCTACCTAAAGAACGGGAGATGTTAGACGTTCCTGCGTTAATTAAGCAAAACAGCCCATTACTTGAGATTAAAAGCCCTTTGCTGAATAGCAACATGGGCTTGCTTTTTCCACAGGAATCACAGAAATAGTAAGTTGCAAACCAGCATTTTAATCTGTTTTATTCTCGGAAGATATCCCAAAGTGTTTCTAAAACATTGCCCAAACGTGGATGAACGCTGAATCACCTGAGCGTGAAAATTCCACCAACAAATCTGACCATAGTGTCAGTGAGTCACGTGTAGAGAGAGGGCGAGACGGTGTGGGGTCATCAGGACAATATAAACATTCACAATAGTCCAATCTTCTTTCTCACTTTATGCATCTGGACCATTCATCTCTAAACCACTCTTTGCAAGGTTGTCTCACGTTATGCTTTAATGCCCTTAAAACACTTACCCGGTAAATATTTATTGATTATTGATCGGTGCAGGTTCACGGCCACTGTATCTGCCGATTGATAGAGCTCCAGAGATACATGTAGTCTCCGTTCAAATGATGTCAAGTCTCTTTCTTTCCAACCATAAACATAGTAGTCTCCCATATATATTGATGGGTCAAACCAACTGGCGGACCCCCTGAAATCTGCTCACAGACACCTGGTTGAGAACCCCTGCTCCAGATGACCACGGTTCTGTCTGTGCAATTTAAGCAGCACTTCTTCTCCTCTGTATTCCAATCCCTTGAGATAAAGTCCAACATTCCATTACCCCTTTTGATTATTTTGTACCTGCGCATTAATCTATTAGTGATTTGTACACATGGACACCCAAAACCCTTTTGTCCCTCCACAGCTCCTCATCTCTCCACGTTAAGATTGCAATTTCTCTTTCCCTCATCCAAAAGGGGTTAAAACGAAAGCTGGCAACATTTTCCTGACTATACAGGAGTGCCTGGAAGGTAGGGAAAAACATGGCCATGCACTGCATATAACCAGTGGGAACAATGTCCTCAGTCCTTCACAATTTCAATTGTAAATCGGGATTATCAAGGTACAAAGAGTTCATTGAACTGCCCGAAATAACTGGTGCACTTAAATTATAAGCGACACCTTTACAATCGACTCCTATGGTATTGGCAAATGGTGAGCGTTATTTGTCCGATATAGGCAGCCGCCCATGATAAGCACGAATGGCGAACGTGTTGGGGACAGAACATTTTTTTTTGAAGTGGCAAAATGCAGTTGAGCCAAAAATTCAAAATCTTGGGATTCAAATTGTTGGATTACCACAATATATTTAATAAACCAACTCACTGCTCAATAATTTGAGGTATTATGGCTTCCACTTTGAATTGAGGAGGTGGATGTGCACCTTCCTGCATAACGGAACTCATTCTGTACAAATGAACACCATTCTGTCAAATTGTAGCTCAGTAAATGGCAGGATCCAACAGGGAACCAAATTAGAGCTATCCTTTTTCTAGTCATGACTAATGATTTCCAATTAAAATTTTCTAACTTTTAAATAGGTCAATGATTCATCTGTCCACAATGGGCAAGGACAAAATGCTCATGATTACGGCCAAAAGGTTATGATAAAATGATAGAAAATCATGCTACAATGAAGGAATCTCGCAACAAAAAAATGCTCGTTAAACAAAATTATTATTTTTTTTAAAAAGGCAGTTGCTGATAATTGTATGACCAATTAGTAATTTACGCCAATTGAGTGTACAAAACTGTTGGAAGGAACAATCTCAAGGGGATCTTAAATGAGACACACATGTCGCCTTCATATCCAACAAGGCAAACAAATGAATATACAAATTCAGCGCAGCGTATTTACGGTTTTTTGTGGGGAGGGGAAAAGGAGAAAAATGGTTAACATGTTCAAAGAGAAACAGCTTAGTCTCCTGGATAAAAAAAGTATCAGAACTGTCAACCAAGCAAGAAGAAAATTCAATTCAAGAGGGTTTTGAAAGTTATTCTCAATCACTGCAGTCACATGCTAGCATTGTGATAAAAGATTTAGAAATTGTCAGACACACAAACCAAGATTCAAGTACCATCATGATGTACTGCACATAATGCCAAAGGAAAGCTGCAAGGTAAACTTTCCATTGAGTCAAAGATATGACGAGGAACTAGCGGCTCAATTTTCCCCAATGCCGTTCTTTGGGACAAGCTGGGCCCATACTCGAGGGAGAGGGTTAGTCCTGCAAATTCCACAGTCTGGCTGGCTAGCCATGCCTCGGTTCATGGGGGTGTCTCCCTCAGCTACGTTTCGGTTGATGCAATGTGATATCATTCATCATTGCCCTTCAAATCAGCCTGCTGCCCGCACTGTAAGCCTACACATGCCACCCACCCTGTCTCCTCCTCTGCTGCTAACCATTTGTCGGTTATATTTTGCAGAACTTGAGGCCAACCCTGACTAGGCTGAAGCCGATGCAGAAGATGATTCAGACGCGGATGGGCCTGAAGAGGATAACATCTTCCAATCTGACCTCCCAGACCAAGAGCACGGAGGAGGGGGGGGAGGGTGAAGCCCCCACTGTTGTATTCACTGTGGAGGTGGTGCTGGTACTGCCCACTGGAGGTGCCAGCCCCTTTCCTGAGGGTACATTCCATGGTTTCACACAGTGAGGCTGCAGGTTCCAGCAAGGCACACCCAGGCTGAGGAGGGGAAGGAGAGCTTGTCAGCGCTCTCCTGAGGTGCAGGATGTAACAGATGTGGTCCAGATGATGGCAATGAGTGCAGAGACCATAGACCTTACGCGATCACTCCTGGACACCATCAGTGGGGTGGGTGATGAGGTATCGGGATGGTAGGAAGAAATAACACCACTCTCACAAGAAATGGGAACACTTCCGGGCACAAGAGGGAGGGAATGTCGCAGGTAGCTGCTGCAATAGGGGAACACGCCCAGACCCCGAGGCCATTGACAGAGTCAACTGTCACTCCCACACCAATCATCAGACCAGCCTCTGCAGAGGCCCAAGCCCCCCATCAAGAAGTGCGCATTACCAGAGATGCTCGAAAGAATAAGCTTGGTACCAACCCGAGAAACGCTGCACCACTACCCGCAGGCAGAGTGAAGTCACCAAGACCAAATGCAGCGGACGGTCTTAGAATAAGGTGGAGAGTTGGGTGCAGCCTTTCTTTGCTGCTGCTGTTATTTAATGTTGTTACTGTTCTCAAAGTAAAAGTTTTAAGTGATGTAAATTTAAAAGTTTGTAAGTGATCTTAACTGAAAACTTTAAAGTTTGTTACAAGAATATTTTTATTAAAGTTAAGTACAAACAAGTGTTATATTTTAAATTATAACTGAATCATTTCCATCATTTGTTCCATTAACACAACAACATTACGGAACAGATCCAAACAGTAAACATGGTCCATTTGGAATAGTTGCCGTTGAGCCTTCAGGCAGCAAAGCATTCTGAGATGAGCTGCTGGCGCAAGGCTCCAGCAATCGTTAAAGGGGCACAACGGCCCACCCTCCTCCGCCGTGCTCCGGGTTTAAGTAGTTGCATGGCTCCCTCGTCCTCCTAGTCATCTGCATCTTCCTCATCATCAGCCACTCTCACCTCAGGTGGGTCTTCTACTATCAGCTGCTGCTGCCTCATGATGGCTAAGTTGTGCAGCATGCAGCACACAACAGTGAACTGACCGACAATCTCAGGGGAGTACTGCAAGTAGCCTCCGGAATGGTCCAAGCATCGGGAATGCTGCTTCAAGATGCCAATGGTCCTCTCTATTATGCTGCGCGTCACAATGTTTGACATGTTGCTTCTGTCCGGGTTAAGCATAGGGGTGTCATGAGCCAGGTGGCAAGACTGTACCCTTTGTCCCCCAGCAGCCAGCTCTGCCCTTCTGGTTGCTGCTGAAACATGGCAGATATAGCGCTCTCGCGTAGGATGAATGTATCATGGGTGCTCCCAGGGTTTCTCGCATCAACTGCCATGATGCGATGCATGTCGTCACAGATGAGCTGCACATTCAGAGTGGAAGCCTTTTCTGTTCCTGTACATCTCGGAATCCTCCAAAGATGCTCGCAAGGGGACGTGGGTACAATCAATGCAGCCCTGTTTCTTTGGGAAGCCAGCAATCGGGAGAAGCCCACAGCCCTGTCATCCATTGCCTGGGCGGTCATGGGGAACTTTACGTAGTCATTCCTCCGGGCATATAGTGCAGCAGTCACCTGCCGAATGCAGATATGTGTTGCTTGTTGAGAAATGGCACACACTTCCCCAGTTGTGGCCTGGAATGATCCAGATGCATAAAATGAAAGTGCAGCTGTAATCTTTACTTCAACTGCCTCCTAACGCTTCTAGGCTACAGGTCTGTTTTTATTAACTCAGATCTCGGTTGCAACTTCTTTGCGGAAACGCAGCCTTCTCACACAGTCTGCATCACTCAGGTGCAGGTATGAACACCTGTCTCGATATACCCAATGTGGGTAAAGCTTCCAGCCCATCATCCTACATGCTCCGAGGTTCCTCATGTGATGTGTAAATCAATTTTCTCCTCCGCAGCACAATCATGCTGAAGCCTTGCACGAGGTATGGCATTGTCAATATTGCCCCATAATTTAATTGTAGCTTTGCAAGAAGTTCAAAACAGGAGAAAGCACACACACCTTCTTTCCTCTCTCCCACCAAGGTCGACACCCTAGTATGAACCACACTCTGGTCTGCGCGTGCGCAATAGGCTTGCTTAGAACGGAAAGCTAGGCATTCAATAAAGAAACGAAGTCGAATGCAATTCTTTAATTTTAGATTTTTTTTTTCAAAGTACCACCCCATCACTGAACGTCTCCTCAACTGGCTCGAGGGTTGGCTGGCAAAATCGTTTCCCCACCCACTCCGGGGCTTCTTTTGAATGTGCTGTATAGCCTAAGGGTTCTCATTCCTTCAGTTCGGCATCCATCCCCCACCACCCCCCAGCCCCGGGCTTCTTTTGAAGCCGAGCCCCGAGCCAGTGTCCGGGCAAGGGAGCAATTCTGCCGGCCGATGCTCCGGTGAGGAGACGTTCGGTGGTGGCATGGTACGTTGAAAAAAAAAATCAAACTTCATGATGCATATTCTCAGCCTTCTTGACTCCCTCCAAAACTTCGCCGAAAAACAATGGTGTCTTTCTGCACCAATTTTTTAATGTGCGCTGGTTTTTCTTAAGTGCCCAGAAGGTTTTTTGGGAGTGGTCTCATACACTGTCCTCGGAAAATGTAAGTTGGCCAAACTTGCTTAAATGCGAAAAACTAGCGCAGACATCAGGTTACGCCCCTTATGACACAAAAAAATACTAACCTAAAAAAATCTTAACTAACTGAGTTACGCTGGTGCAGAAACTTTGGGGAAACTTGGATATTTTAATTTATGCCAAAAAAAAGCCGGCGCACACCAAAAAACGGCGCAGATAACTGGGGAAATTTGAGTCCCCCCCCGCCCCCGGCCCGCCCCAGTCACCAAAAGCAGATAAAATTAATACACAAAAGGTATATTGCACTGTGGCATGGTCAATAATAACTTGCATTTAGCAGAAAAATGACCCAAGGTGGTTAACAGAAAACAAAAAAAAAGGACATCGAGTGAAAGAACAAAGGGTGACCAAAACCTCTGTCAAAGAGGCAGGTTTTTCAAGCGTCCAAAAGGAAGAAAGAGAACTGGTAGACAGGGGAGTTTAGGGAGACAATTCCAGAGCAGTTGGTCAGTGCACATTATAGACTGACCAGGTCTCGAGATCAATGGTCACATCCCAGCGACAGAAAATTTAAGTTGTCGCTACTTGTGAATGTCAGTCCAGATGAATTCCAGTCAAGTCGGTTGCACTATTCATAAATCTTTGATTGTTTTCTAAACTGTAAACTTTTGGATCCACATCACAATGAACTTAACAGTTGGCATGGCAGATAGCTTAGACTAATCCTTTAGGATTTTTAAATTTGAGACAACACACAGTCCCATGACCTAGTGCATCTATGCAGCGTTGATTCAAAGCTTTGGCAGTTGTTAACTCTACTTTGCTAGAGCTTCTCAGTGGCAAATTCCTACTGTTGTAACATTGTGTAGCTATACTACTATAGAGTCAACATAAGACACTCTGTAGTAGCCATCACAGGGCAGCATAGTTACTAATCCCACAAAAGCTTCAAGAGATCCAAATTTAAAAGAATATCTTTCACAGGACTGTGAAAGGGGGAAAACGAGAAGACATACCAGATTTATATTTATTTTCAGTATAGCTGTACTACAATTAGGATACCAACATGTGGTCTCTTTCTGTTTTCTCAGGCCATCAGATAGCTTTCAAATTGCTGTTATACCTTGGAAATATAGCTAATAGATAAATATTTTTAAAAAGGTACTCTCAGGTCAACGGTTTCCAATCCTCTTAAGCTCAGGAGTGCATTGGAATCAAATGCTGTATGCTCAGGCTAACAATGTATTTCCAGACACACAAGCATACAGAATGAGCATCTGTAGATACCTGTAGATCATAACTGCTAATTATTATTCACGTGAGTTTTCACTGCTCATCCTGTTGCCTATCTCCACTCCATCAATATAGCTACCACACAACCACAAGTGCAAGAACACAAAGGACAACTTTTGCTTAAACAAAGACTCCTTTAAAAGATCAGTGGAGGTCACATTCAGTGGCCCAGTTGGTAATAGAACACACAGATCAAAAAGATGCCAGCTTTGAACCCCCAGTTTATCCAGTTATCTGAGCTCAGTGATATTAAGAGCATTACAATTGGGTTAAGCAGCCCTGAGGAAGTCATCTAAGTATCCCATTCCTGGTCATTATCTAATGTCCACCTGGTAAATTAGTGCGTATGCAGACACTAGATGAGGACATAATTAGGCTTTGGTTGTGAAGCTCCTATAGTTGAACAGCATGCCAATACATTCCTTTCTAGGCTCACACATGAGTCGCCATTTCAACGAGATGTCAGATAGATCCCATATCTGCAGAACCATATCCCAGCACCATCTGGTGAAGACAGGAGAAATTTGGAAAGAGGAACAAAAAGATTTGCATCTTCAGACTTGTGTGGAACAGTAGTCAACGGGTTGAAGCGGAGATTAACTGCAAGCATTTTCATTTCTGAAGCTGCTGCTCCAATTAGTGAACCAAAGGTCAGCGCACAGTTAAAGCCTTTGATCACTGAATTGAACCGCTACCTCCAACTTTCCAACATCTGAAATAATTCACTATATCCACATACAACAGGAAGACTTACTCGGCAAAAGCAAAATACTGCAGATGCTGGAATCGGAAATAAAAACAGAGAATGCTGAAAATCTCAGCAGGTCAGGCAGCCTCTGAAGAGAAAAACAGAGTTAACGTTTTGGGTCGACGACCCTTCGTCAGAACTGCCGAATGTTGAAAAGAGCATATTCTTAAACTGAAAGGGGGAGGGGAAGAAAGAACAAAAGGCAAGGTCTGTTATAGGGTGGAAGGCAGGAGAGATTAGAGACTAAAGGGATGATGGGCCGAATTGAAATGGTAAGGATAGAGGTTAGAAAAAAGTTAATCTGGATAGGGTGTGAATGGCGGAGTAATGACCAGCTGCCATTATAGACAAAGGGAAAAAAAGAAAAGAAAACATAAGATGGGGGGGGGGGGGAAGGAAGCCAAATTTCTAGGCAGTCGCCAAGAAATCACACAAGCTTTTAACCAGTGGCAAAAAAAACTGCATACATTGATAAAACTGTATGGGAAGATTCCACATACTCACTGAAGGTAAAAATAATCAACTGAATTACAAACCAGAGATCAATGTGGTGCAAATGGAATATGTGGTTGGTGATTCATCCGATGAATCCAACTCTGGACTTGCTCGACTATGTTTTCCTTCTCTTTCACACTGTTTCTGTTCCCATCAATGACCACCTACTGAAGCCTATCCATTCTTTGGTTATAATTCTACTCTATATCCTTAATTGGTCCAGATGCCTTTGAATGCTAACTTTCCTTATGGGGGTCACTTAGTCATAACAGCTCAGTAAGGTTTGTAACAAGCGATAATTTTTTCCATGTAGTTTATGAAAAGCATGGGGTGGGGGGAAAGAGAAGGAAGAGGGTGTGCAAAAGATAGAAATTCCACTATTCCTCATAAACACATTTTTGTTGTCCATTTAAAACATAGAAAAACATTCCAAAGCACTCCACATTGGGAATCGGAGCGGGAAAGGGACGTAGAACACCCAGTTGAAAATATAAGTTTTAAAAGGAGACTCTTTAAGGTGGTGAAGAGCTGTAGCAAGGCAGTGGGTTTCTGGGAGAGTTCCAGAGTGTGGGGGATGAGAATGGGAAAGGAATGCCCAGTATACCAGAGTTCAAAGAGCAGAGTGCCAGCAGAGACCGCAGATTAGAAGAGGTTGGAGGGGTGAGGCTATGGAGGGATTTTGTGGAGAAGGACAATTAAAGTGATGTAATGAGGGATGAGGAGCCAAAGGAGGTAAGCAAGAACAGATGTGACGGGTAACTGGGATTGTGTGCTGACTAGAAAACCAGGTAGCAGCGATTGAGATGAGCTCGAGCTCATGTAAGGTGCGGTTTGGGAAGTCAGTGAGGAGATTATTGGAAAATTCAAATCTGGAGGATACAGACATGGATGAGAGTTTCAGCAGTGAAGCAGGATAGAGATGAGCAACATTAGAAGTGGAACTAGGCAATAATAGTGGACTGGATATGGGGGTTTGAAGCTCAGCTCAGGGTCTAATAGGACACATTAGTTGCAAATCATCGGATTTAGCCAAAGCAGGCATCCACATGAAGGTGAAAATTCCTTTCGGGTAACTAACAGGATGGCTTCAGTCTTGCCAATGCTGAGCTGCAAAATTATCTGAGGGTATTAACTTTGGTAGGAAGAATGGAAAAACAAAATATTTTTTAAATTGTGAGAAACTATTGAATCTTGGTGTTGAGAGATTTAGATGCCCTCAAACAGAAAACACAGTTAGCTCGCAGGTACAGCAAGCAATCTGGAAGGCAAGGGCTTGGAGTACGAGAGTAAGGAAATCTTGCTGCAATTGTACAGGGCTTTGGTGAGACCATACCTTGAGTACTATACACAGTTTGAGTCTCCTTATCTGGGGAAGGATATACTTGCCTTAGAGACAGTTCAACAAAAGGTTCACTAGATTGATTTCTGGGATGAGAGGTTGCCCTATGAGGAGAGATGAATCGAATACCTATACGCTCTGAAGTTAAGAAGAATGAGAGGTGATCTCATTGATTCTGAGGGAGACTGATGGGGTAGATGCTGAGAGGCTGTTTTTCGCTAGCTAGAGCATCTAGACCTTGGGAGCATAGTCTCAGGATAAGGGGTCGGCCATTTAAGACCAAGATGAGGAAGAATTTCTTCACTCAGGGTGGTGAATCTTTGGAATTCTCTACCCCAAAGGGCTGTGGATATTGAATCGTTGAGTATATTCAAGGCTGAGATTGATAGACTTTTGGACTCTAGGGGAATCAAGGGATAAGGAGATCAGGCGGGAAAATGGAGTTGAGGTTCAAGATCAGCCATGATCTTATTGAATGCGGAAGCAGTCTTCGAGGGGCCGAATGGCCTACTCCTTCTCCTAATTCTTATGTTCATATAATCGTATGATCATGCTCATCGATAACTTGATATCAAAGTGGTTGTCAGACAGCAAGGACCAGATGTGGAACCAACAGGTTCTAGCTTAACCAAACTGTAATTTCCAGGTTCAGAATGCCAATTTTGTTTTGAAAACTGGGCAACATTCTTTACCTTCCAATTCTCAGGTACAATTCTTGTTCAAAAATGCAGCTACTAGAATACTGCCCAGAGCCTTGAATTCCTCATTTATTTCCCCACAATTCTAAAGGCACACTAGTCCAGATTTCTTGAACATGTTTTCATAACATATTCATCATAGGCCAACATACACAACTCCTGAGCCAATGTTACTATCTGGAATGTGTCCAAGTCATTTGGCCTTTAATTTGATCGACAGACCAGTTTCTTGATTCATGACATTCAATGGCAGTCCCCAAGAGCCATGAAGCAATCAACAAAGACTCTCAGCTTTTATAATCCACTTTACTAACAGACATTCTTCAGGGAAATGTCCTTACTGCATTTCATAGAATCATAGAAATTTACAGCACGGAAGGAAGCCATCTCGGCCCATCGTGTCCATGCCGGCCAACCAAGAACTATCCAGCCTATCCCACTTTCCAGCTCTTGGTCCATAGCCCTGTAGGTTATGGCACTTTAGGTGCACATCGAAGTACTTTTTAAAATGTGGCGAGGATTTCTGCCTCTACCACCCTTTCAGATAGCAAGTTCCAGACCTCCACCTCCCTCTGGGTGAAGAAAGTTCCCCTCATATCTCCTCTTAACGTCCACCCCCAATTACTTTGAATCTATGCCCCTGGTTGTTGACCCCTCTGCCAAGGGAAACAGGTCCTTCCTATCCACTCTATCCAGGCCCCTCATAATTTTATACATCTCAATCAAGTCTCCCCTTACCCTTCTCTGTTCCAAAGAAAACAGACCCAGCATCTCCAATCTTTCCCCATAGCCAAAATTCTCCAGTGCAGACAACATTCTTGTAAATCTCCTCTGCACCCTTTCCAATGCAATCACATCTTTCCTGTAATGTGGTGACCAGAACTGCACACAGAACTCCACAGCTGCGGCCTAACCAGTGTTTTATACAGTTCAAGCATAACCACCTTGCTCTTGTATTTCATGCCTCAACTTATAAATGCAAGTATTCCATATGCCTTCTTAACCACCTTATCTAGCTGGCCTGCTACCTTCAGGGATCTGTGGACCTGCACTCCAAGGTCCCTTTGTTCCTCTACACTTTTCAGTGTCACACCATTTAATGTGTATTCCCTTGCCTTGTTAGACCTCCCCAAATGCATTACCTCACACTTATCCGGATTGAATTAGCCCACTTCTGCCCAGTACATTGATATCTTCCTGTAGTCTGCAGCTTTCTTCTTCATTTTCAACCACACAGCCTCATCATCATCATAGACGTTCCCTCGAACAAGATGACTTGTTTTCACGAGTTCACGGGTGTTTCCATGAAGGACCTGATGTTCCAGTCCTGAACTTCAATTGAGGGGGTGGAAGGTGCCTGTGCGTGAATTTTAACGTGTGGTGACCGTTGCACACCAGCCACCACACGGGCTTGACAGAGCGAGGTCTTGGTCTAGTGGCAAGGATGAACCAAGACGACAGGAGACCTGCTCTGCTGCACGAACCTAGCGTGCACACATATCGCAATGTGGGCTGGCCCGTGCTGCCCCTGGGCCCTCGGCTCTTCTAGGCCCCATACCCTCTCCTCCTTTACTGCAACATTGGCAGCATCCTCTTTAGTGACGACAGAAGCAAAATATTCATTTAGTACCTCATACTGACCAGTTGATTGATATCTTCCTGCAGTCCACAGCTCGTTTCTTCATTATCAACCACACAGCTGATTTTTGTATCATCTGCAAACTTCTTAATCATATCCCCTATATTCAAATCTAGATCATTGATGTAAACCACAAAAAGCAAGGGACCTAGTACTGAGCCCTGCGGAACCCCACTGGAAACATCCTACCAGTCACAAAGACACCCATCAACCATTACCCTTTGCTTCCTGCCTCCGAGCCAATTTTGGATCCAACTTGCCCCTTTGCCTTGGATCCCATGGGCTTTTACTTTCGTGACCAATCTGCCATGTGGGACCTTATCGAAAGCTTTGCTAAAATCCATATACACTACATCAAATGCACTACCCTCATCGACCCTCCTGATTACCTCCTCGAAAAATTTAATCAAGCTAGTCAGACACGACATTCCCTTAACAAATCCATGCTGACTGTCTCTGATTAATCCATGTCTTTCTAATTGTAGATTTAGCCTGTCCTTCAGGTAATTACGCGGCCTATCCCTTTCTCCCTTCTGAAACAAAGATACTACATTCGCAGTCCGACAGTCCTCTGACACCACACCTGAAGCTAGAGAGGATTGGAAAATGAGGGTCAAAGCCTCTGCTATTTCCTCTTTTGCTTCACTTAGCAGCCTGGGATACATTTCATCCAGGCATGGGGACTTAGCCATTTTCAAAGCTGCTAAACCCCTTAATATCTCCTCCCGCACTATGTTTATTTCATCTACTATTTCACACTCCTCCTCCTCGTCCTCAATAAGAGTGTCTGCATCGCCCCTCCCTTTTGTGAAAACAGATGCAAAGTATTCATTAAGAACCATACCCCATCTTCCGCCTCCACACACAGATTACCCTCATGGTCTCTAATTGGCCCCACCCCTTTTTATAGTTATCCTCTTGCTCTTAAAATATTTATAAAACATCTTTGGGTTTTCCTTGACTTTACTTGCTAAGAATTTTTCATTAGTGTCATCTACAAACTTCTTAATCATACCCCCAACATTTAAGTCCAAGACATTGATACATACCACAAAAAGCAAGGGACCCAGCACTGAGCCCTGCTGCGGAACCCCACTGGATACAGCCTTCCAGTCACAAAATCACCCATCAACCATTACCCTTTGCTTTCTGCCTCAGCCAATTTTGGATCCCAACTTGCCACTTTGCCCTGGATCCCATGGGCTTTTACTTTCGTGACCAGTATGCCATGTGGGAGCTTAGCAAAAGCTTTGCTAAAATCCAAATACACTACATTTCATCCCCATTCACTGCAAGTGGCTAGACATTGTGCAAAGTCAATAAGAAGCTGTACTTCAATGCCCAACCCCAAGAACGTTCAAGATATATCCTAGGAAAGTTTTGGATGACTGAATATGCTAACTTTGTTGCTCTTTTGAAATAGAAGCTAAATAAAAGCTTAACACAGACTGCCAGTGCAGTTGGTTTGGAAATAATGAAAATAACATTGATGGTGACTCTCTTGTCCAGACACGAGTATTATTAAAAAAAACACAAGGAGTTATTGTATCTGTAAGCACTCTAGTAATGACTCCACGAGGTAAGGTATTGTACTTGGTGTTATGACCTTAGTCCATTTTATTGCAGCTCCTGAGTGAGGGTACAGTATGGTGAGCTCCCTTTTATACTTGGTTACCTGTAGTGTACAGGTGACCCCCTAGGTCTCCACCAGTTGCACCCTCTGGTGTACAGGCATAGTGTATGCAGTGTGACGATACATCCAGTGGTCTTATGTAACTGTACATTGAGTGTACAGGGTATATACTTATGTTATACATACACAACAGAAGTCACTCTACGGTCATGTTTAAATACAAGCTTTATCATGAACTTACAATTTAAAATTTTGTAAATCACATAGCTTCACAATATTACCCTGGCAACCCCAATAAGGAGCAGGGTGGGCACCATCAAGAGGTTCACATGGAGCACATGCCTTGCCTGCCAATTGAGGAATACGCAGATAAAAAAACAAAGGTAATGGAAGCAAAATATTAACATGACAACTATAATAGATACACCCTGTAAATTGGATATTAAGGCAATCAAGCGATATGGGGATAGTGCAGGCAAGTGGAGTTGAGGTAGAAGATCAGCCATGATCTCACTGAATGGCGGAGCAGGCACCTGGGGCCTTACTTTAAAATACCTTTGCCATTTACAGCACTAAACACAAAAGGTGGTCTCTTAACTAACTGTGCTCTAGTACAACACGATAGCCCGAGGACAGCATTCACATATATACCACTGAGCATATTCAATTGACAGTCTCTATACAAACTAACCTTAAGTTTAAAAGGCTATCAGGAGGAAAAAAAATTGGACAAATTCAGTCACGTCAAAAATTGTTTTTCCACATTCAGACCTTTCCAACAGATTGGAAAGTTTAACATGGATTACTGCTAGGATTAAGGATCAGAAAAGACCAACAGGCAAGTATCAAGTGATATATTGAAGGTCACTGATGCTACCATTTGCATACACAATAGTCACTGCACTTGAACAGATATTCATTATGTGAAGCACTTCAAAACATTGACAAGATATTATACAAGTGCAAGTACAATAATACGCTCAAAACATTCAAAATTAAGCAGATTGTTACCAAAGAAAAACTTATTCAGAAGTACCATACTTAAAATGTTTCCACAACTAACAAGCGAGCCTTTTCTCGCTTCCCAATCCACGGAACCAATAACAACCATATCTGTCTCTACAGATGTCAGCTGTGGCTCAGTAGGTAGTACTCTCACTCGGAGTCAGAAGGATGTGGGCTCAAGTCCCTGGAGTTTCAGCCTAGATTTTTGTGCTCGTCTTGGAGTGGGACTGGAGCACAAAAATCTAGGCCGACACTCCAGTGCAGTGCTGAGGGAATGCTGCATGGTCGAAGGTGCCACCTTTCGGTTGAGATGTTGAATGTCTGCTCTCGCAAGTGGGCGTAAATGATCCCGTGGCACTATTTCGAAGACGACCAGGGGAGTTATCCCCAGTATCCTGGCCAATACTTACCCTTCAATCAACATTAAAACAAAATCTGGTCATTACATTGATTTGTGGGAGCTTGCTCTACACAAATTAGCTGCCGCGTTACCTACATTGCAACAGTGACTATACTCCAAAAGTACTTCATTGGCTGTAAAGTGCTTTGAGACGTCTAGTGGTCTTGAAAGACGCTATATAAATCCAAGTCTTTCTTTTCTTTCTACACTATCCTGAGCACATCTCTTCTGAAATAAAAACAGGTTAGTTAGCATCTGTGGAGAGAGAAATAGAGTTAACGTTTCAGATCAGTGACCTTTCATCAGAACTGGAAATAGCTAAGAGATGATACTGTTTATAAAGCCTGCTTGAACGCTCTCAATCGCCACCTAGCTTGTTCTAGTGATGAATGGATGCAAACTACAAACACCATTCATTTTGACTGACCAAAAACAGAGGATATTCAAAATACAGTTGGATGTTGTTTTGGGACAGTTAAGAGTACGAGATAGATAAACTTTGATAGGCCGAATGACCTTCCCCCATCCCCAATACTTGGTGAACATTGGAAAAAGCACTTTAACTTGAATTGGACGTAGAGGGGTTAATATGCAACCCTTCCCTCCCCAAATTCTTCCTTTCCCCCCCTTCAAAATATAACAAAAAAAATCTGCTTCATACATCTTGTACAGCACGACTGCTATAATATCCACAGGCAAGTTTACAAGGTCAGGCATAGTCGCTCTGAATTAAATCACTGCAACAGAAACTCAGCCCCAGGAGACTAGGCAAAGGAAGAATGACAAAACATGGAAATTGTTTATGACTTTTTACAGCTTAGAAATTCAATGTCACCCACACAGCCAGCTCACCACACTCTGGTCCCATTTAAAGGTTAGTGATTCTACACACATACATGTATTTTTCTTTTAAAGAGTAAATACCAGGCGTTAAGTAAGAGGTTATATCCATCCATCTGCATTACACTTCACCTGAACTACAAGGAGAACTCACCACGCCGACCATTAATCCAGACATGACATCTCTCCACCACCCCACCCCATCCCCCCAAAAAAGACACAAGCACTTGTATTATTTTTTGTGTCAATTATATCAAAAGCTGGCAGTGGTTTATGGACTATTTAATACTGCAGATATCCTTCATACCATTGACGAGCGCTGCTCGGATTGCTTGCCTTCGCTATTAATATGCATTATTTCAGACATCAACTTCATATACAATCTCATTTCTGTTTGTTCCAAGCACATTGAAGAAACTTGACGTCAGTTCTTTGAGATGCTGCTGAATGTAGCAAATTGGTTTTCCAGTATTGCACTTGCATTAGTATTCCTGTAATACCCTGCAGCTCAGTGTAAACCCACTCCGTTTACATCAATATTGGATAGCTGGGGAAGATCCATATAAGGCCAGCAACTGGGAAATCACTTCACCTGAGCCCTCGGCAACTATTCTCAGGTGGCAGCAGATGAAAAAGAATTGGCAGGATCAGGACTCAGAACTGGGACCACTCTGTACACATAGCACCACTTTTCTGAGCAGCTCAGTCCAGGAGGTATATCTGGAATAATTTTAAATTACACAAAATCAGCCTTAACTGGGAGAAGTACAAGAGGCCATAGAAACATAGAAAATAGGTGCAGGAGTAGGCCATTCAGCCCCTCTAGCCTGCACCGCCATTCAATGAGTTCATGGCTGAACATGCACTTCAGTACCCCCTTCCTGCTTTCTCGCCATACCCCTTGATCCCCCGAGTAGTAAGGACTTCATCTAACTCCCTTTTGAATATATTTAGTGAATTGGCCTCAACTACTTTCTGTGGTAGAGAATTCCACAGGTTCACCACTCTCTGGGTGAAGAAGTTTCTCCTCATCTCGGTCCTAAATGGCTTACCCCTTATTCTTAGACTGTGACCCCTGGTTCTGGACTTCTCCAACATTGGGAACATTCTTCCTGCATCTAACCTGTCTAAACCCGTCAGAATTTTAAACGTTTCTATGAGGTCCCCTCTCATTCTTCTGAACTCCAGTGAATACAAGCCCAGTTGATCCAGTCTTTCTTGATAGGTCAGTCCCACCATCCCGGGAATCAGTCTGGTGAACCTTCGCTGCACTCCCTCAATAGCAAGAATGTCCTTCCTCAAGTTAGGAGACCAAAACTGTACACAATACTCCAGGTGTGGCCTCACCAAGGCCCTGTACAACTGTAGCAACACCTCCCTGCCCCTGTACTCAAATCCCCTCGCTATGAAGGCCACCATGCCATTTGCTTTCTTAACCGCCTGCTGTACCTGCATGCCAACCTTCAATGACTGATGTACCATGACACCCAGGTCTCGTTGCACCTCCCCTTTTCCTAATCTGTCTCCATTCAGATAATAGTCTGTCTCTCTGTTTTTACCACCAAAGTGGGCAATCTCACATTTATCCACATTATACTTCATCTGCCATGCATTTGCCCACTCACCTAACCTATCCAAGTCACTCTGCAGCCTCATAGCATCCTCCTCGCAGCTCACACTGCCACCCAACTTAGTGTCATCCGCAAATTTGGAGATACTACATTTAATCCCCTCGTCTAAATCATTAATGTACAATGTAAACAGCTGGAGCCCCAGCACAGAACCTTGCGGTACCCCACTAGTCGCTGCCTGCCATTCTGAAAAGTACCCATTTACTCCTACTCTTTGCTCCCTGTCTGACAACCAGTTCTCAATCCACGTCAGCACACTACCCCCAATCCCATGTGCTTTAACTTTGCACATTAATCTCTTGTGTGGGACCTTGTCGAAAGCCTTCTGAAAGGCCAAATATATAGAAAGCAGACATCTATCATAGAAACATAGAAACATAGAAAATAGGTGCAGGAGTAGGCCATTCGGCCCTTCTAGCCTGCACCGCCATTCAGTGAGTTCATGGCTTCAACTCTTTCTGGGTCACGTGGACCTTCCACTGCAGCGGCGCGGTGTCGCCGAACGGATTGGCTCTCTTGGTCATCCTGCACCCGGCCAGGCCACCACCGTGCCACCGCAAAACAATCGAGCGCTTCCCGCCCAAAACCCCAACCAGGTAACAGTTTCATTCCCTTTAAGATAAATATAACCCTGAAAAATAAAGAGCAATGATTTACAAGACATAGGCAAAATATGCCTCTCCAATAAATTTATATAGCGCCTTTCACAATCTCAGAATGCCCCAAAGCACTTTAGTTTACTTGTTTGAAGTGTAGTCACTGTTGTAATGTAGGGAAATACACCAACCAAGTTGCACACAGCTAGATTCCACAAACAGCAATGTGATAATGACCAGATAATCTGTGTGCTGGTTGAGGGAAAATATTGGCCAGGACATCAAGAGAACTCCCCTGTTCTTCAAACAGTGCCATGGGAACTTTTATGTCCAGAAGCGAGGACAGACAGGGCCTCGGTTTAACGTCTCATTCGAAAGACGGCACCTCCGACAGTGCAGCGGAGAGCTCCCTCACTACTGCACTGGAATGTCAGCCTAGATTTTGTGCCAAAGGCTCTGGAATGGGGCTTGAATCCACAACCTTCGGACTCAGAGGCAAGAGCACTACCAGAGCCACGGCTGACACCAAAGATGAAAGTTCCAGGAACAAACCACACTGAAAGCATTATGAAGTCCGAAGAACTTGAAGACCAAAGATAGGAGCCATGGCAACAGACCCATGAGAACATTGTAATGGTAGCATTAATCCGCAAAGCAACAAGCCAACATGCAACATTTCGAAGGTTCCAGCAATTTAGGAACTATAATGTTCCACAGACATCAAAAGTATCCTCAGTGTCAACTAACTTACTTTGAACAGCTGAATTTCAAGGATTAATCTTTCAAACACTGAGTCAGCCAGTCACTCTCAATGGAAATTTGCTGTAAAATTTATTAAAACATGCAATTCTTTTTCTTCAATACTACTTTGTATATTGACTCTATTTGAATATTCTGCTCATTTGTCAGTGAGATAAGAAATTGCACACATGATAATTGGAGTAAAATTCAAATTCCACTCCAAAGTAGACAGTTACGTAGTAAACACAACCTCATTTTGTTCATAGAGATATAAAGATTCATTTTAATGCTGCATTTACATTACAGCACATCAACTAGAAACAGTTCGATACGTAAAGGTATCATGTTGGTTACAGGTTTCCGTTTTCGGGAAGACCTTTCTCCATCTCTCAGCACCACACAATGGCCTGGTACAAAATGCAACTCCTGGCCGCTAAAGTCGGCAAGTATATTTTATGCTTAGCTATCAAGAAGTTGGTTTTTGAAATTCACAGTATACAAAGTTTATGGCAATGCAACAGTAAGTGGTGAACCTGAAATAGCTATGGCTTTATATAAATAAAGGACTGATGAAAACACAAGCAAGTAGATGAATATACAACATTCACACAGTGCGCAGATCAAACTGGGTTTCAGACAGCCTGAGAGTCAAGGGATGCAGCATTACATCGTGCCATATGTCCGAGGGTGCAAGGGGCATCAACATTTCAATCTGATATGAAACGAGGAATCAAAAAAATGTCTAGATTGGACAGCCTGTCGATACGATAAAGGCAGGTGACGTATTGGTGTTCTGCCACTGAATATGACAGTGTTTATTAATTAGACATCCTATCCAGAAGGCTGTGGGTTCAAGTCCCACTCCAGGGGCTTCAGCACACAAATCGAGGCCGACACATAAATCTCGGCTGACACTCCAGTGCAATGCTGAGGGAGTGCTGTACTGTGGGAGGTGCCATCTTTCAGATGAGATGTTAAACCAAGGCCCCGTCTGCTCTCTCAGGAGGGCGTAAAAGATCCCATGGCACTATTGTGAAGAGCAGGGGAGTTATCCCTGGTATCCTGGCCAATATTTATCCATCAACATAGGAAAAACAGATTATCTGGTCATCATCACATTGCTGTTTGTGGGAGCTTGTTGTGCGCAAACTGGCTGCCGCGTTTCCCACATGACAACAATGACCACACTCCAAAAATACTTCATTAGCTGTAAAGCGCTTTGAGACATATGGTGGTCGTGAAAGGTGCTATATAAAAAATGGCATAAAAATTCCATAAAATAATGCTAAAGGGGCACATCATTACTCCAAGCTTTTCTCCAAATCCAACACTGGATTCCTGAAAACGGAATGAACTTCCCAGGATTACTGGAGAAGCTGCACTGGGGTGCAAAAAAAAAACAAGCCCAATATTTCACCAAGAACTAAATCACACTACAACAACCCTGGTTCAGTAAGAGTTTCCTTTTCATTTGATCTGCTGCGTACAAGCGAGAGAGTTTCAAGCAATGTCAAAGTTTGGGAGAGTTTTCCACAAGCAGGATAAACAATGTGTGAAGTGACATTTCATGCAGACTTCTTTCAGCAACTTGATCCAGTCACTGGAGCTCTGAAAGGCCTTGAATTTTGAAAAAGTTGCCTTTCGCATTTTCTTGCGAAAGTGAATAATCCCTTATGAATAAGAGAATAGCGCATTCTGCTGGCTTCGAGTCCAAGGTCAAGATCACAACTTGAGGGTAAACAATCAGATTCAATGTTTCATTTGTGTGGGAGACTCCACATTATATAATCACTCCTACACAAATATTCCAAAGTTAACCTCTGGCTGATACTCCAAGTAATACCTGCTAGGTCCATCGATTTACGAAAAGCCATCTTCAATTGCAAATGTTCAGCTATTTGAGCCACATAGGGGTAAACAGATCGCAAAGATATATGTATGCTCGGAAATGTTGAGCTGCATCTATTACAGTCAGCAACTCATTGCTCTACATATCCAGTACGTGCGGAGTTTGAACTTGAGCTTTCTGGCCAGGCTGCAGAGAAATCTCATTCTTTGCTCCTGCACTCTATGACATGCAGGCCAGTGAACTCGATGAGCTTGGCACTTTCCATTTCAGAGTACATCCAATAATACATAGGATATACACAACTGGCTGACACTCCTCAAATGCAGCACCATTACACTCGTCATTGCTTAACCGAAGGCCCCTTGCTTGTGCCAGGAGCACAAAAACTGCTGCTGCTACACTTCACTACTCTGCAACAATCCAAAAAACCACAGGGAGTCAGTGGCAAAGCTCTGTACATTTTCCCTGCCTGTGAATTCTTTCCCAGCTTGTATGTAAAGTTAAGTCATTTACTGAACCAAGGTTATTGGAGCATCAGGCAACATGAAATCTCTGGCTTACTCACGAGCACCACAGAGCAATTTCTCACGTGTCCCTGTGCTCACAACAGCCACTAGGAAGACTTCACGCTGTGTCTCGCCTCATTACAGCCGGCATCACCCGCAGCCCGTTACACCACTTAATATAGAAAACAAACTCCACTAATAAACTTCAGCTACTACATTACTTACTATTTAGGATAATACTTCTCAAATACCTAGCAGTTAGCATAAACTAGTTTCTCATCATTTCACACACAGTGCAATGTAGTTTTAAAGACAACATTTCCCACTTACTGAGAGGAGAGCAGCTGATGACTGAAGAGATCATTAGTCAAATCCTTCCTGTCACCAGATGTCTCACTACTTGCTACAGTTACGCACAAAATAATCTATATTGACATTTCTAAAGTTAGAGGAAAAAAGTAAAAGTTATTCAGCCGTCATCATCATAGGCAGTCCCTCGAATCGAGGACGACTTGCTTCCACGTGAAAAAGTTCAAAGGTGTTTCAACGATGGACCTAAAATTCCAGGTCCGAACTAAATCTTGAAGGGTGGAAGATGCCTGTGTTTGGATTTTTTTAACGTGGGGTGACCATTGCACACCAGCCACCACACAGGCTTGACAGAGCTAGGTCTTAGTCCACTAGTAAGGGTTAACCAGGACGACTAGAGACCAGCTCTGCTGCACGGACCTAGTGTGCACACGTATCACAGTGTGGGCTGGCCCGTGCTGCCCCTGGGCCCTCACCTCTGCTGGGCCCCGAACTCACGCCTCTCCTGGGCCCCAATCACGTCCCTCGACAATCTCTCGCCGCAACTTCGCCCCGACCTCACCGCACCTTCAGTACCGGCCCACGCTCCAATCACCGACCTGGATCTTGGTGACATCACACTTCACTGCCATGGCTCTCCTGCTCCAGCACGTGCTGCTCCCTGGAGTGGTCGGCCACCACGCTGCTGCTTCCGCTCCCCAGACTGCTCCGATGGTGCTCGCAGGCCGGGGGCCGCTCAGACTGCTGGGCTAAGCTGTCACGGTGCTCCTTCCGCTCCCCAGACTGCTCCGATGGTGCTCGCAGGCCGGGGGCCGCTCAGACTGCTGGGCTAAGCTGTCACGGTGCTCCTTCCGCTCCCCAGACTGCTCCGATGGTACTCGCAGGCCGGGGGCCGCTCAGACTGCTGGGCTAAGCTGTCACGGTGCTCCTTCCGCTCCCCAGACTGCTCCGATGGTGCTCGCAGGCTGGGGGCCGCTCAGACTGCTGGGCTAAGCTGTCACGGTGCTCCTTTCGCTCCCCAGACTGCTCCGATGGTGCTCGCAGGCTGGGGGCCGCTCAGACTGCTGGGCTAAGCTGTCACGGTGCTCCTTCCGCTCCCCAGACTGCTCCGATGGTGCTCGCAGGCCGGGGGCCGCTCAGACTGCTGGGGCTAGGCCGCCACGCTGCTCCCTGTATGCACTGTAAAGGGCCGTTGAATTTTTCCAAGGACACAGCGGCATTTAGCCGTAGCCAACTGCTCATGAACATTTTCCCATCAAGGCTTCCGGTCTCCCCCACCCCCAATCAGCATACTGAACTATTGCCAAACTCTCATACGAGATTAGAAATGTGGCTTCACCAATACCTTTCGTACTTTATATATGGGGGCATGCAAGGAGGGGGTGATGCATCTGTACAAAACATTAACTGAATACTCCACAATTTCAGGGGCCATGCAAAAATGCAATGTAGATGCGCTAGGATGGTTATGGAGTTGGGAAAATCTAGGGCTGTACTCATTGGAGCAGAGATCAAGATGAGGGAATGGAATATAAGTTAGCAAGATTATAAAGGAAATAACTACATAAATATTCTGAAGAAAAAAAAACATGCCAACGTTTACTTTTTTTCTTTCGATGAGACAAGCAGTGTCTGCTTTGATTGCTATGCTACAATGACTGGGCATGGTAGACGACGAGTCTGCTATCACTTCCAGATCTCTCAAGCTCTCTCCTAGCCATTAAGTACAAGTATTTGAACTAGGAACACCCAGCTCTTAAAATCTGAACCCAAACCATAACGTGACTGTGAATCACAGCCAAGTGCAACAGTATTTTTGGCAATGATCCCTAAAATCGACACAGCTCAAGACAGCGAATTGGTGCCAAATTTGAATCTCGATCACACTGCAATAAATGTAGAAGAGAACAAATCGTGGTAATGGTTATTCTGCTGGAGGCAAACATATCTATACAGAAATTAAATCTACTGGAAAATACAATTAAAAGCACTCATCACACTTTTCACTGCTTTAATTGTAACACGTTGCCATTAACTCAGAGCAACCTGTATCAAATCCCATGGTATCAGATATTGATCAGTTTATTTCTTTCAATGGTGTAACAGCCTCGATACTTAAACACGGGCTCCAATGAAGTGTGCATTATAGATGAACAATCGGAAGCTTAAACTTGTTCATTCAGTACAATTTAAACTGAAGAATTAATTTTAATTTAATAGCATTCCTCCTATTCTCTGCTTTCCATTACAGCCATCTGTAGTCCACTCCCTAATAAAACGTGCTCCAGAAGCTCTAATTTATCAACATTCAATTAGGCTAATGAGCATTTTTCTTTTAATAATTTTAGAAAATATGCCCCAAGGACCAAGTATTGCTCCAATGTACTGTTTTTCCCCATTAATCTGTGATGGATTTTAAAGCAAATTTAAAAGGTCTTTTGTGATCTTTGAACCAGAAAAATGTAAATGGTCTACACACTTGCTTCTGGAAAAAAAAAATCAGCATCTTTCATTGTTAAATGAGTGTTGTAGCAGATTGCGGCGATTTCATTACTTCAAGCACCAATTTAGCTCAGTTTGTAGCCATACCACCTCCAAGTCCAGTGGTCAGGACCTTTGAGCACATAATTTAACCCGACAACCCTGTAAGTACTGACCGCATGCTGCAATGACCGAAATGCAATCCTTCGGAAGAGACATTACAGCACAGGCCCATCTGTCCGATCCGGTGGTTGAAGTGGATGTTAAAGACCCCATAGTACTACAGTATTCACAGAGCTGGAAGTTGCCCAGAGTCAGAACACTCCTCTCCTTTAAGCACCGCCAAAAACAGGTCATTCTTCAATTGCTATTTGTGGGATCTTGCAGTCTGCAAATTAGCTGTCACATCTGCATATGTAAATCTCTACAATTTAAAGTAATTTGCACCAGATTATGGATGTGGAAGGCCACTTGGCCTGGAGTTCCCCGGTGTAGCATCCAATTGTTCAATTGATTCTATGCTTTTCACCTCTTTTCCTCTATCCCAATGTCAATTCCATGCATTGATCAGTGTGTCTGAAGAACATCCCGATAGCATTCCTACCTTTGGTCCGAACGAGTGTTGGCTTCTCAGATACGTGGGGCGAAATTTAAATTAATTTTCCGGATTAGCACTGCTTCCTAATTTGTATAGCTCTACAATTGCCTCTCAAATGCCTACTTTAATGGCTGAAAAGCCCAAGTCTTTCCTCATAACTCAGACCCTTGACAGCCTGTTAGTTCTTCCGTGTGATGCTACCATTTCTTGAATATCTCTCTAGTATCCTAATGATCAGAACTGGACATCTTTCTCAACATGTCATCTGACCACAGGACGAAACAGTTTGATCACAACTTCCTCTATTGTGGCTGCACAGTTCAATATTTTTCATTGGCTTTGTTGATTGGTTAGACATGTTGAGTATGGAGTCTTGAATTATAGAATGACATAGCACAAGAGTTCATTCGGACCATCACACCTGTACCATCTCTTTGGTAGACCCCCTTGCCACTGGACCAAGACCTTGCTCAGCTAAGCCCGTGTGATAGCCGGTGTGCAAAGGCCACCCCACATTAAAAGAACTCACGCACAGGCATCTTCCACCCTTCAATATGAAGTTCGGGACCTGGAGTGTCAGGACCCTCATGGACAATTCCAACAGCGACAGACCGGAACGTCACACCACCATAGTTACCTGGAAACTTAGGCGCTTCGGTGTCGACATCGCCACCCTAAGTGAGACCTGGCGGGCAGGTGAAGGCCAGCTCAAGGAATAAGATGGAGGCTACACCTTCTTGAAAGGCAAACCAAGAGGAAGAACGCCACCTTCCACGGAGTTGGTTTCACTATCAAGAACGAGCTGGTCGACCACCTCAGAGACTCCCCCCTGAGGGATTAGCGAACATCATGATTCTCCGACTCACCCTATCCCGGAACCAGTGCCCCACAGTCATCAGTGCATACGCCCCAACACTCAATGCAACAGATGAGACCAGAGGGTTTTTACTCCAGCCTCGAAAAATCCCTGTCCCGTGTCCCTACGGACGACAAGCTGATCCTCCTCGGCGACTTCAACGCCAGGGTCGGCAAGGACACAGACTCTGGGGAGGCGTGATCAGCAGAGAGGGAGTAGGGAAAACCAACTCCAGCAGTACCCTGCTCCTGACAAAATGCCGAGAACATGACCTTGTCTTCACTAACACCTTGTTCCGCCAGAGGGACAAGTACAAGGCATCGTGGCAACACCCTCGCTCCAAACACTGGCACCTGCTCGACTACTTCATTGTTCGAGCCAGGGATCGCAAGGATGTGCGCATCACCCGCGCCATGACGGGAACTGACGACTGCTGGACGGACCAACGCCTAATCCATTCCATCATCAACATCAATATAGCCCCAAAGCAGCGACAGCAGCAGAAGCAGTACCGCAAAAAAACTCAATGTCAGGGCACTCAAAGACCAAGCTAAGAGAGCCCTATACAGCCAGCGCCTCACTGCTAACCTGACGATCCTTGATGACCCCGAAACGCAGAATGCCCACAGCGCTTGGTCTGCCCTCCAGGCCACCATAACCAGTGCCTGCGAAGAGATGCTCGGTCACTCAACTAGGAAACACCAGGACTGGTTTGATGAAAATGATCACAAGGTCCAAGAGCTAATAAATCACAAGCGCAGGGCACTTCTGAATCTAAAACAACAACCACCCAACTCTGGAGCAGCAAAGCAGCATTACAGACGGCTTATGGCCAAGGTCCAACAAAAAACCCGCAACTTAAAGAATAGATGGTGGGTGGAGAAAGCACTGGAAATTCAGCAGCTGGCCGATAGCCATGATGTGCGAGGATTCTTCACCGCAGTCAAGGCCACCTACGGCCCAAGCGCCCAAGGCCCCACCCAACTGCTGGCCAAGAACAGGGAGACACTAATTCAAGGACACCGAGGCAGTCAGGACCCTCTGGAACGAGCACTTCGAAGATCTCCCTAACCGAGACTCTGCCTTTGACTCGAGTGCCCTCAACTCCATCCCGCAGCATGCTACCCGCCACCATCTCAGCAAAACCCCAGCCCTGCACGAGGTAGAAAAGGCCATCTGCCAGCTCAAGAACAACAAGGCAACGGGAGCGGATGGCCCGCTGAAGCATTAAAGTATGGCGGAGAGGCACTATTGGCATGAATGCATGACTCCATCTCTCTCATCTGAAAGGAGGAGGAGAGCATGCCGGGAGATCTCAGAGATGCAGTAATCGTGACCATCTTTAAAAAAGGGGACAAGTCCGACTGTGGCAACTACAGAGGAGTCTCCCTGTTATCAGCAACTGGGAAAGTCAGCGCTAGAATCCTCCTCAACCATCTTCTCCCTGTGGCTGAGGAGCTTCTTCCAGAGTCACAGTGCAGATTTCGTCCACTACGGGGTACAACGGATATGATCTTTACGGCGCGACAGCAGCAAGAAAAATGGAGGGACCAGCACCAACCCTTGTACATGGCCTTCTTTGACCTTACAAAGGCCTTTGACATTGTCAACCGCGAGGGACAATGGAGCATCCTCCTCTGTTTCGGCTGCCCCCAAAATTTTGACACCATCCTCCGTCTGCTCCACGACGACATGCAAACCGTGATCCTGACCAACAGATCCATCACAGACCCATTCCACGTCCGGACCGGGTCAAGCAGGGCTGCGTCATCTCGCCAACCCTCTACTCAACCTTCCTCACTGCAATGCTCCACCTCACACTCAACAAGCTCCCCGCTGGAGTGGAGCTAAATTACAGAACCAATAGGAATCTATCTGTTCAACCTTCGTCGCCTCCAGGCCAGATCCAAGGCCACCCCAACCTCTGTCGTCGAGCTACAGTACACGGATGATGCTTGTGTCTGCGCACAGAGACTGAGCTCCAACTCATAGTCAACATCTTCCCTGAGGCGTACAAAAGCATGGGCCTTGCACTAAACATCCGTAAGACAAAGGTCCTCCACCAACCTGACCCCACTGCTGCCCAGTCATCAAGATCCACGGCACGGCCCTGGACAACGTGGACCACTTTCCATACCTCGGGAACCTATTATCAGCAAGGGCAGACATAGATGATGAGGTTCAACACCGCTTCCTGTGCACCAGCGCGGCCTTTGGCCGCCTGAAGAAGAAAGTGTTCGAAGATCAGGCCCTCTAATCTGCCAACAAGCTCATGGTCCCTTGGGCTGTCGTGATACCCGCCCTCCTGTATGGCTCAAAGACATGGACCATATATATAGTAGTTTCCTCAAATCGCTGGAGAAATACCACCATTGACATCTCCGCAAGATCCTGCAAATCCCCTGGGAGGACAGACGCAACAACGTTAGCGTTCTCGATCAGGCCAACATCCCCAGCATCGAAGCACTGACCACACTCGACCAGCTCCGTTGGGCGGGCTACATTGTTCGCATGTCTGACACAAGACTCCCAAAGCAAGCGCTCTACTCGGAACTCCTACGCGGCAAGCGAGCCCCAGGTGGGCAGAGGAAAAGTTTCAAGGACACCCTCAAAGCCTCCTTGATAAAATGCAACATCCCCACCGGCACCTGGGAGTCCCTGGCCAAAGACCGCCCTAAGTGGAGGAAGAGCATCCGAGAGGGCGCTGAGCACCTCTAGTCTCGACGCCGAGAGCATGCAGAAAACAAGCGCAAGCAACGGAAGGAGCGTGCGGCAAACCAGTCCCACCCACCCTTTCCTTCAAGACTGTCCGTCCCACCTGTGACAGAGACTGTAATTCCCATGTTGGACTATTTAGTCACCCAAGAACTCACTGAGTGGAAGCAAGTCTTCCTCGATTTCAAGGGACTACCTATGATGATGGAGAGCTATCCAATTAGTCCCACTCCCCTGCCCTTTCCCCATAGCCGTGCAAATATTGCCCCTTTGTGTATTTATCCAATTCCTAAGTTATTATTGAACCCGTCTCCACCACCCTTTCAGACAATGCACTCTGGATCGTAACAACTCGTTGCGTAAAAATAGTTCTCCTCATCTCACCTATGGTTCTTGTGCCAATTAGCTTAAATTTATGTCCTCTGGTTACTGACCTTGCTGGCACTCGAAACAGTTTTTCCTTATTTACTCTATCAAAACCCTTCATGATTTTGAACACCACTAACCCTCTCTGCTCTAAAGGAGAACAACCCCAGCTTCTCTCATCTCTCCACATAACTGAAGTCCCTCATCCCTGGTCATCATCATCATAGGCAGCCCCTTGGAATCGAGGAAGACTTGCTTCCACTCTAAAAATGAGTCCTTAGGTTACTGAACAGTCCAATACAAGAACCACAGTCCCTGTCACAGGTGGGACAGACAGTCGTTGAGGGAAAGAGTGGGTGGGACTGGTTAGCTGCACGTTCTTTCCGCTGGCTGTGTTTGGTTTCTGCATGCTCTCGGTGATGAGACTCAAGGGACTCAGCACCCTCCCGGATGCACTTCCTCCACTTAGGGCGGTCTTGGCCAGGGACTCCCAGGTATCAGTGGGGATGTTACACTTTATTAAGGAGGCTTTGAGGGTGTCCTTGAAACGTTTCCTCTGCCCATCTTTGGCTCGTTTGCCATGAAGGAATTCAGAGTAGAGCACTTGCATTGGGAGTCTCATGTCAGGCATGCGAACAATGTTGCCTGCCCAGCGGAGCTGATCAAGTGTGGTCAGTGCTTCAATGCTGGGGATGTTGGCCTGGTCGAGGATGCTAATGTTGGTGCGTCTGTCCTCCCAGGGGATTTGCAGGATCTTGCAGAGACATCGTTGGTGGCATCTCTCTAGCGACTTGAGATGTCTACTGTACATGGTCCATGTCTCTGAGCCAGTTATCAAGATCCATGGCGCGGCCTTGGACAACGTGGACCATTTCCCATACCTCGGGAGCCTCTCATCATCTCTGTATCATTCTAGTAAATCTCCTCTGCGCCCTCTCGAAGGCCTTGACATCTTTCCTAAAGTGTGTTGCCTGGAATTGGACACAATACTCCAGTTGGGGGCCTAACCAGTAATTTATAAAGGTTTACCACAACTTTCTTGCTTTTATTCTCTATGCCTCGGTTTATAAAGCCAAGGATCTTGTATGCTTTTCAAACAGCCTGCTCAACTTATCCTGCCACCTTCTAAGATTCATATACGTACTTTCCCAGGTCTTTCTGTTCCTTCACCCACTTTAAAATTGTACCATTTAGTTTATATTGCCTCTCCTCATTCTTCCTACCAAAATGCATCACTTCAAATTGCATCTGTCACGTGTTGCCCATTTCACCAGTCTGTCTGTCCTCCCAAAGTCCGTTACTCCCCTCCTCACTGTTTACTACATTTCCGAGTTTCACGTCATCTCAATAAGACTCTCACAATTTCACCTTCAACCGTTCATTGTATGTGATTTGTTTTGGGACACGAGAGGCACAATGATGTACAGTATAAATGCAAGTATTTCTTTGCTTCTTTCAAATACTTTTTTCCAGAGCATGCTATTTTATCACCTCTCAAGTCTCCCAGCCTCCCCAATAACTTCCCGTGCAGGAAAATGCTCTATGGCCTCTGCCAATGTCACTAATAGCAGCCATTAAGATCTGAACAAAAGCATTCCTGTTGTGACTGGCTCTTTCATTTTCTCTCTGTAGAGAAATGTCTAGCACCTTCCTACAAGCCACCTGTGTTCTATGATCACAGGCTGCAGCACCAGGTTCTATGTCACTTCACTCACTGCCCATGACATTTTAATATACACAGAAATTACTAGACAATAAATCACCACAAACATTTCCATCTTGAACCAACACCACAACAGAAGACTGAGTGAACCTATATATTGTAAGTGATCTAACAGGTACATATAGCTCTAAGCTCAGATGCCTTCTGAATCACCATCCAGGTTACTTTTCATGAGAACAGAAATGACAGGGTAATTTGATTAGTTTAACATTATGAAAGGAGGGGCAGAGTAGTTAGAAATAGACCTCGTCCAATAGTTCAGAGGTCAAGAACAAGGAGATAGAGATTGAAGCCAGAGCAAAATACGTTTTTTTTTTAAATACAAGCATAGTTGCGAGGCTGTGGAATGCACTTCTGGAGTTTGTGATTGATGAAGCAGAGACCATGTCAACATTTAAGAATAGGTTCGACAAGTGGTTGAAGGAAAGGGAGATAAAGGGATATTGGCAGGCACATGAGTTTAGGACTACTGCTCGTATGGAGGATAAACACCAACATGGTTTGATTGGGCTGAACGATCTGTTTCGCCCTGTCATAATTCTATGTAATACTTCAAACAGTTTTTGGAGCCATTGCCAGATTCACACATAAACCTGCATGATCAGAGTAGCTCCCTCACGCGAGAAGACCTGAACTGGTACATGCCCAATGGAAGGAAATGAACATACGCTACATCCTCTGCAAAGTAGGAAATGTTACGTATGGAAATAATATTTCGATTTGGGTACAATTCACACTTGAGAACTCCTTTCTTGTTGCAATACCAATTTAATATTTAAATTTATTATATAGAGAAGTAACATGGAAGAGCAATAAAGATGGTCACAAAGCAGCTGACAGTATTTAGCAGGAGGACTCCCTCGCTACTAGGTCGCAATGTAACAATAGTTAGTTTTTGTAGTAGCAGTCTACAACTAGAATTTACAATACATAGAGTTTATTATATTTCCATTCCCTCTCTTAAATTAACCATCCCATTCCGTCTAGAAAAGATATATTTGAAATGTGTGTTTGTTCATGTATCTGCCACACTCAAATCTACAACATGCAATTTGTCTGGGTCACAGCAAGACAAGGACATGTCGCATGTAATTGCATTGAGCACAACTGGAAGACAAAGCACTACACTGCAGGATGTGTCAGATTGTGTAAAGCCTTTAAATAGTGTGCAAAAGACAGCTACACAGTTCATCCCAACTTACCAGTGGCAAACCTGCTCACAGACCAACTAAAACAGAGGGGGGAAAAAAAATCCAATTTAGCAACTGAAATGTACAGCTTATAAAGCAGAAAGCAAATGGTAATTTCAACTTGAAGTGTTGGGCTCGGTGTTTTTTTCAATTAACCAGGTACCAATATTTTGCTGATGCAAGGTAACATGAAGTAAAGCATTATTTGTGTTGCTCTATGGTGGGCAGTAAGTAATATGCGTCTCATACTGTAGATGGGAGCATCAAGAGTAATATCACTCATTCTGTTCAGAAACTACTTGACATTTACTTCAGCATTCTGCACTTGTTACATTGCACAGTAAACGGAACATTAATTTTGAAAGATCGTCAGTGTAACTAACCTCTTGTACTAATGAACACTAAGTATTTTCATTAGCTTCCTTGGGATCTGCTTTTCAAGTCTGCAAGCTTTTCTCTTTATAAAATTATTTTCTCAACCAAAATAATACTACCTCTACCATGTATAATCCACACTGTGCCACATAAAATCTCTTGATTATTAAAGTTCCTTTTCCCCTCCAAAGTGCACTATTTACTCTTTATTGAAATCTACCACAAACCCTGTCAGAGGCTGTGTCAGTCTAAAACAAGTTCTCTGTTCCATTACCAAAAGTAATCAGAATTAAAAAGTGACACTTACGACCAAGATGACAAAAGGAAGGCTGGTACAGAGTTATTAAGCAGGGAATTGTGCTGGCAAAATTGCAGCTCGTGATTGGAATACCGACTAATACTGGAGCACCAGCAGCTTGCCAGTTAGCATTGCATTGGAGTTCTAAAAGAGACTTGTGCTTTCATTTTTAATTTTTCTTAGGATGTGAGCGACACTGGCAGGGCAGCTTTTATTGCCCACCCAGAGTTGGCCAAAGGTGATGATGGGCCATCTTGAATCAACAATCACTGTGGTGATTAGCACTTCGCAGTGATTGTTTGCTAATGGCATTAAGAGTTAACCATGGTGTATGACTGGAGTCACGTGTAAGCCAGACCAGGTAGGGAAGACAGGCATCTTTACAGGTGAAGTATCCCATTGCTACAATGAGCTTGTAATTTGGTAACCAACCAACACAAGAACAAAAACCCATTATGAAATTTAAGCTGCAATTTATTAGCTTTAATGTCACATAAGGGCTTAAATTGATTCTAGCTGTGATTTAATAACTTTTGGTCCATGAATTCTAGCTTCACACTATAATTTTAAGTGGGCCAATACCTTCACACTGCTTACTGTGCCTATAGTTGGTAAATCCTGTTGAGATGTTTTCAGCAATCTTTCATTCAACATTGGTTCCTATAATTTAGTACTTTTAAAAGAAACCTTTTTGCTTATTCCTAATACTTCTCTTCACATTCCTATACAGGTACAACGTCCCAAATCCGGTAAACTCAGGGCTGAGGCCATGCCAGTTTTCGTATTTTTCCCGGATTTCGGGTCAGACATTAAAACAGCGCGAGAATCATGTAGAAGGGAGCAAATGAGTCAGGTCGGGTCAGGTCACACGTGGGTCGGGGTCGATGGTCATCTGGCAAGGCTCGGTCCGATCGCATGTCGGATGACTCCATCTGCAATGCACTTTACTAATAAAATGTCCGGTTTTCGGAATTCCGGTTTCAGGATGTTGTACCTGTATACCCAATTAGCAGCTTGCCCTTTAATCAATTTTCACTTTGCCTGATTGAATTTTTATTGTAACCAAATAGTTCTTTAAAAATGGCCCACTTTTCTACTATGGATCGCCAAACCAATAATGTACTTTAATTATTTTCTAAGTTCATCATGAACTCATTGCAGTCTGCTCTGTTTAAAGTCCAGTAATTTTTATGAACTATTTTTCACATTTTAATTCGAATAAGATTACTGAATCTTAGTCTCTTATTATATATTTTTCCTGGTCATTACCAGGGCCAAAACAGATTAGACCTAGAATACAAGTAAAGTACTGCAGATGCTGGAATCTGGAATAAAAACAGAAAATGCTGGAAATCTCAGTGGGTCAGGCAGCATCTGGAGAGAAAGCAGATTTAATGTTTCGGGTCGATGACCCTTTGTCAGAACTGGAGAGTATTCAGAAAGAACAGATTCTTAACAAGCACTGAAAGGGAGAGGGGAAGAAAGAACAAAAGAGGTCTGTGATAGGTTGGAAGACAGGAGAGATTGGAAAGACAAAAAGGAATGATGGCACAAATTCAAATGGTAATACCAGGAGTAAGTAAAACATTAGTCAAGATAGGGTATGAAAAAGGAGGGAGAGAGAAAACAGGGAATTATAGACCGGTTAGCCTGACATCGGTAGTGGGGAAAATGTTGGAATCAATTATTAAAGATGTAATAGCAGCGCATTTGGAAAGCAGTGACAGGATCGGTCCTAGTCAGCATGGATTTATGAAAGGGAAATCATGCTTGACAAATCTTCTAGAATTTTTTGAGGATGTAACTAGTAGAGTGAATAAGGGAGAACACCAGTGGATGTGGTGTATCTGGACTTTCAAAAGGCTTTTGACAAGGTCCCACACAAGAGATTAGTGTGCAAAATTAAAACATATGGTATTGGGGGTAATGTATTGACGTTGGTAGAGAACACGTTGGCAGACAGGAAGCAAAGAGTAGGAATAAACAGGTCCTTTTCAGAATGGCAGGCAGTGACTAGTGGGTTCAGTGACTCAAGGTTCAGTGCTGGGACCCCAGCTATTTACAACATACATTAATGATTTGGACGAAGGAATTGAATGTAATATCTCCAAGTTTGCAGATGACACTAAGCTGGGTGGCAGTGAGAGCTGAGAGGAGGATGCTAAGAGGCTGCAGGGTGACTTCGACAGGTTAGGCGAGTGTGCAAATGCATGGCAGATGCAGTATAATGTAGATAAATGTGAGGTTATCCACTTTGGTGGCAAAAACACGAAGGCAGAATATTATCTGAATGGTGACAGATTAGGAAAAGGGGGATGTCATGGTACATCAGTCATTCAAAGTTGGCATGCAGTTACAGCAGGTAGTGAAGGCGGCAAATGGCATGTTGGCCTCCATAGTGAGAGGATTTGAGTATAGGAGCAGGGAGGTCTTACCAAGGCCCTGTACAACTGCAGTGAGGCCACAGCTTGAATAGTGCGTACAAGTTTTGGTCTCCTAACCTGAAGGACATTCTTGCTATTGAGGGAGTGCAGTGAAGGTTCACCAGACTGATTCCCAGGATGGCAGGACTGAAATATGAAGAAAGACTGGATCGACTAGGCTTATATTCACTGGAATTTAGACGGATGAGAGGGGATCTCATAGAAACATATAAAATTCTGATGGGATTGGACAGGTTAGATGCAGGAAGAATGTTCCCGATGTTGGGGGAAGTCCAGAACCAGGGGTCACAGTCTAAGGATAAGGAGTAAGCCATTTAGGACAGAGATAAGGAGAAACTTCTTCACTCAGAATTGTGAACCTGTGGAATTCTCTACCACAGAAAGTTGAGGCCAGTTTGTTAGATATATTCAAAAGGGAGTCAGATGTGACCCTTACGGCTAAAGGGATCAAGGGGTATGGAGAGAAAGCAGGAGTGGCGTACTGAAGTTGCATGATCAGCCATGATCTTATTGAATGGTGGTGCAAGTTTGAAGGGCCGAATGGCCTACTCCTGCACCTATTTTCTATGTTTCTATGAATGGCGGGATAATGACCAGATGCCATTGGAAACAAGGAGAAAAAAAAAGAAACAGGCTCAGGGCAAGGCGGGGGGGGGGGGGAGGAGGAGAGAGGGAGACAAAGATTGGCAGCGGCTACGCTCTGAAATTGTTGAATTCAATGTTGAGTCCAGAAGGCTACAAAGTGCCTAAACGAAAGATGAGGTGTTGTTCCTCGAGCTTGTGTTGAGCTTCATTGGAACAGTGTAGGAGACCGAGGACAGAGAGGTCAGAGTGGAGAATTAAAGACAGGCGATCGGAAGCTCAGGGTCACATTTGCGGACTGAACGGAGGTGCTCTGCAAAGCGGTCACCCAAGCTATGCTTGGTTTCTCCAATGTAGAGGAGACACATCATGAGCAGTGAATATAGTATACTAAATTGAGAGTACAAGTAAATCGCTGTTTCACCTGGAAGGAGTATTTGGGGCCCTGGATAGTAGTTTGGGAGGAGGTAAAAGGGCAGGTGTTGCATCTCTGGTGCTTGCACGGAAAGGTGCCGTGGGAAGGGGAGGGGGTGATGGGGGTGACTGCGGAATGGACCAGGGTGTCGCAGAGGGAGCGGTCCCTTCGGAATGCTGAGGGGAGGGGAGAGGAAGATGTGATTGGTGATGGGATCATGCTGAAGGTGGCGGAAATGGTGGAGGACAATCTGTTCAACGTGAAGGCTGGTGGGGTGAAAGGCGAGGACAAGAGGAATCCGGTCTTGGTTCTGAGAGGGAGGGGAAAGGATGAAAGCAGAAGTGCGGGAAATAGAACGGACACGGTCGAGGGCCATGTTAACAATGACGAAGGGGAATCCTCTGTTAAGGAAAAAGGAAGACATGTTAGAGGCAATAGTGTGAAAGGTGGCATCATCAGAGCAGATGCAACGGAGAAACTGGGAGAATGGAATGGAGTTCTTAAAGGATGCAGACTTAGAATAGCCTCCCACCATTTGACTATCTGAATAAGAATACAATATTGCACCACCTCCAGAAAAATGCACAGCTTACTTTTTCCTCTGCTACTTCACAATCAATGTATGGCAATTTAACCTTTACAATTAATGTTGACTTCAAACAGTCCCTCCCCCGCAAAAGTTATCCATGGACTGTTTTTCCATAGCAGTGCTACGAAACTTAAAATTCAGATAAATTAACATTAAAAGGTAAAACTGCTTAGTCGGAAATATCAAATCTGCACATCAATACAGATCAAAGAGCTAACTTTAAACCAAGTCATTAGAAATCAAGTCTCTTTTCTTTAAAAATCATCCAAAGCAGAGTTGAACCACCATTGAATTCCTTCAGACAACTGTGCGAAGGTTACACATTACAGGGTTAAGAATATTAGCTGAACACTGGGAAAGGAGGAAAAAAAA
Organism: Pristiophorus japonicus; assembly: GCF_044704955.1. Classification (NCBI taxonomy): domain Eukaryota; kingdom Metazoa; phylum Chordata; class Chondrichthyes; family Pristiophoridae; genus Pristiophorus; species Pristiophorus japonicus. The sequence goes on along the minus strand of NC_091989.1, from coordinate 22,928,845 downwards.
CACAGAACTGCTGTGATCTTCCAAATCATTTGCCACAATGGATTATGCAGTGTCTTTATTTTAGTGTACATCACTTGGGTATAGCTTTCTACAAAGCCCAAAGTGGTTCCAATTAATTTCTGTGAGCGCCAGTCTGGGTGAAGTGCTTAACTTTGGAAAGACATTAGAGATTTAAGTAGCAGAGTGTAGTCATTTATTATCAGTTGGACACCTCCTACCCCAGATACATCTGTGTTATAATACCAACCACGACTTCGCATCTCTGCCTCACGCTAAATACTCGATTACAAATCTCATGCAGTTAATTGGAGGATCCCACACTAAAGAAAATGCAATAAAACTCTTGTTAAATTATATGCTAAATATATTAGAGGTGGATGGGACAGGAGTGATCCATGAAAAGACGGTTATCAAACCAAAATGCTCAAGTTGCACAGGCAGAGAGTTACAAATCAAACTGCTTTCCAATGTAATCAGTTCTTCCAAGTCATACATCCAATCCAACAATTAAGACTGGCAACACTGACTAATGGAGGGCTAAAGTCAACTGGGAGAGAGATGCCAACCGAGATGGTTAAGTGAGAAGAAAATGCTCGAGATTTTTAGCACTGTCTATTTTTTAATCCCAGTCAAAATGGAGCCAGAAGAGGCTTGGGCCCAGGGGCAGCACGGGCCAGCCCACACTGCGATACGTGTGCACACTAGGCCCGTGCAGCAGAGCAGGTCTCCAGTCGTCTTGGTTAATCCTTGTCATTGGACCAAGACCTAGCTCTGTCAAGCCCATGTGGTGGCTGGTGTGCAACAGCCACCACATGTTAAAAAAATCCACGCAGAGGCATCTTCCACCCTACACGATATAGTTCACAACCTGGAATATTAGGTCCTTCATTGAAACATCTGTGAACTCATACTCATACTTCTTTAGCGTGGAAGCAAGTCATCCTCGTTTTGAGGGACTGCCTAAGATGATGATTCTTCCAGATGAGGATAACCCCAAAAATGGTTCAGACCAACACGCTATGTCAATGCACCATGCCAAACAATCAAGCTGTCTGGTTGATGGTATTAACAAGAGCATGGGTGGAGGAAAGAAAGCAGGGGAAGAGTGAGGAAGATGCCAAAGCATTCTCCCCATGGAGAAGGAGAAAAATCAAGATAAACCTGGGGCAATTTTACAAACCTCCTAATAGCTGGTTCAGAAGCAGCACAGATAGATACTTCAGAACAGTTAGTCTACCTATCCGAGTAGCCGGGAAGTGGAGCATGGTGACTTGGAAGTAAATGAAAGCCAATTATTTCCTTCGTAACTTTAAAAGAGCTTTTTGGGATGGGGTTGAAGTTTGCAGTTAGATCACCTGGGTATTATCACTGCTACTTATAAGAACATAAGAAATAGGAGCAGTAGGCCCCTCGAGCCTGCTCCGCCATTCAATACGATCATGGCTTATCCGATCATGGACTCAGGTATACTTCCCTACCCGCTCCTCATAACCCCTTATTATTCCCTTATCAGTTGAGAAACTGTCTATCTCTGTCTTAAATTTATTCCACAGCTCTCTGAGGCAGTGAATTCCACAGATTTACAACTCTCAGAAGAAATTCCTCCTCATCTCAGTTTTAAATGGGCGGCCCCTTATTCTAAGATTATGTCTCCTGGTTCTAGTCTCCCCTATTAGTGGAAACATCTTCTCTGCATCCATCTTCTCAAGCCCCCTCATAATCTTAGACGTTTTAATAAGATCACCTCTCATTCTTCTGAATTCCAATGAGTAGAGGCCCAACCTACTCAACCTTTCCTCATAAGTCAACCCCCTCATCTCCGGAATCAACCGAGTGAACCTTCTCTGAACTGCCTCTAAAGTATATCCTTTCTTAAATATGGAAATCAAAACTGTACACGGTATTCCAGGTGTGGCCTCACCAATACCCTGTATAACTGTAGCAAGACTTCCCTGCTTTTATACTCCATCCCCTTTGCAATAAAGGCCAAGATTCCATTGGCCTTCCTGATCACTTGCTGTACCTGCATACCAACCTTTTGTGTTTAATGCACCAGGACCCCCAGGTCCCGCTGTACTGCAGCACTTTGCAATCTTTCTCCATTTAAATAACAACTTGCTCTTGGATTTTTTTTCTGCCGAAGTGCATGACCTCACACTTTCCAACATTATACTCCTTCTGCCAAATTTTTGCCCACTCACTTAGCCTGTCTCTGTCCTTTTTACAGATTTTCGTGTCCTCCTCATTGCTTTTCCTCCCATCTTTGTATCGTCAGCAAACTTGGCTACGTTACACTCGGTCCCTTCTTCCAAGTCGTTAATATAGTTTGTAAATAGTTGGGGTCCCAGCACCGATCCCTGCGGCATCCCACTAGTTACTGATTGCCAACCCGAGAATGAACCATTTATCCCGACACGCAGTTTTCTGTTCGTCAGCCAATCCTCTATCCATGCTAATATATTACCCCCAACCCAGTGAACTTATCTTGTGCAGTAACCTTTTATGTGGCACCTTGTCAAATGCCTTCTGGAAGTTCAAATACATCACATCCACTGATTCCCCTTTATCCACCCTGTTTGTTACATCCTCAAAGAATTCCAGCAAATTTGTCAAACATGACTTCCCCTTCATAAATCCATGCTGACTCTGCCTGACCGAATTATGCTTTTCCAAATGTCCTGCTGCTGCTTCTTTAATAATGGACTCCAACATTTTCCCCAAATCACGGATGTTAGGCTAACTGGACTATAGTTGTCTGCTTTCTCTGTCTGCCTCCATTTAAAAAAAAAAATAGGGGCGTTACATTTGCAGTTTTCCAATCTGCTGGGACCACCCCAAAATCTAAGGAATTTTGGTAAACAACAACCAACTATCCCTGCCGCTACTCCTCCTAAGACCCTAGGAGGCAAGCCATCAAGTTCAGGGGGTTTATCTGCCTTTAGTTCCATTGGGCTCAAGTTTCGGGCCACGCCTAAAACGGTGCAGCCCAGAGAGCCACGCCTGATTTCCGCGCTCAAAAGCGCATCAAAAATTTACGGAGCAATTCTCCGATTCGCAGCAGCTTCCTTCCAACTCGGCGTGGCGTGTAGAGATCTGCGGGGTCGGGGCCAAAGCGTGGCGCCGATTCTGAGACTGCAGGGGGACGGGGCTAGGTCGGAGATGACGACATCGTGCCGGCAGCCCTGCGCATGCACGCTGGGGCGTGCACGCATTCGCAGTGAGAGACAAACATTGGCGCTCGGCCATTTTTAAAGGTAAATGAGGGAAAGTTTTGTGGAATTGTGGAAAGACTTGAGTGAATTTTGGTTATGTTTTGTGCCTGAAGGAGTGCTTTTAGCAGCACTGTTTAAGAAATCACCTGCTGAAATCAGTGAGTGCTGCTTTTTGCTGATAAACTTCCAGAACAAGTGCTGCATAGGTGCATGCAAAATAAGGACTGTGTGTTTTGAAAAATTAGAGTGTCAATTCAATACAGCAATGGAACAACGTCCACCAAGAACAAATAATTTCTTGCATGAGGAAATGGAGATATCTGCATCCACTAACACCCTTGGAACAGAGGGGAGCTGCTATGATGAGTCGTACATGGAGAAAAGCAATCAGTACAGCACAAGCTGGGCCCACACGCAAGGAAGCGGGTAAGGCCTGAAAATGCATCAAATCAACCTGCTGCCTGGCCTGCTATGTGTGAGAGTACTCATGCCACCCATCCTGCCCCCTCCTCTGTTGCTAAACATTTGACTGTTCTGATATATTTTGCAGATGATGATGATGATGATGCTAACCCTGAAGATCCAGAACAAGAACCAAATGTGGACGATCCAGACTGGCTGCAGGCGGTGATGACTGAAATGTCTTCAGGGGAGACCTTCCAAATTAATATTTATGAGCCCACATTAGCGGGCATCAGAGTTTCAACCCCTTGCGTAGGTTCTGGTTCCACCTTCCATGGTTTTAATTCCGACATTGCGGGTCCCAGTGGTGCTGCTGATATAATGGAGCAGTTTACACCCACTGACCCACCAGCCCAGCCCACGGCTCGTACTCGAGTGGTGCCGGATGCAAGACCCAGGGCCGCACCATCCCAGCCCGCAGCTCCCACTCTAGTGCTGCCGTTTGGAACACCAAGCGTCCCACCGTCCCAGCCCGCGGCTCCCAGTGTAGTGGTGCCGCGAGGCAGATCCAGGCAGAGGAGAAGGGGATTGGAGACACGCTCTCCTGAGATGCAGTGTGCAACGGATGCGGCTCAGGTTGTGGCGACCAATGAGCTTACCCGATCACTAGTGGGCAGCGTCAGTGCAGTGGGAGAAGAGGTGATGGTACTGATAGGAGAAATAGCAGTAATGACACGGTAAATGAGGGAGGGAATATCTGAGGGAGTGCAATCGACTGCACAGGCCGTCAGGGAGGGCACGCAAGTGACGGCACAGGCCACCAGGGAGGGCCTGGGTGAGGTAGCTGCTGCAATAAAGGCACACAGCCCGGCCAATCAAATGACACCCCCATGAAGAAGTGAACATTCACTGAGATGTGGATGAGAGATGGTTGCAGCCTTTCTTTGCTGCTTTTGTTCTTGTTCTTGATGTAATCGTAGTAATGTGTTTCATATTGAAATTGTTTTGTAACTTTTGAACTTATAAGTGATCTCAGGGTTTTTAAGTGATCTTATAGTGTAAATGCTCTCACGTAACCTATTTAATTTTGCACCTAAAAAGTGATCTTGAAGTTTAAGTGATCTTAACAGTGTAAGATTTTTCACATTGAAATTGTTTTGTAACTTTTGGTAACTTTACAAGTTTATAAGTGATCTTAAAGTTTGTGATATTAAAAAGTAAAGTTTGATACAACAAATATTTTATTACACTAACGTTAACTTTTCAAAATATTTTTTCATTCAAACTGAATCATGTTCCATTAACACAACACAACATAGGAACAACTCCAAAGAATAAACATGTCCATGCGCAACAGTTGTCACAGATCCCTCAGGCATCAGTAATTGAAGCGTTCACGGATGAGCTGCTGGCGCAGTGCTCAAGCAATCGTTAAAGGAGCACGAAAGACCGCCCTCCTCCGACCTCGTGCTCCGGCATCAGGCACTTGCATGCTTTCCTGATAGCAATTTGGAAGAGCAGGATGAGGATGATGACAATCAGGCACTGGTCCCTCATGTGGGTCTTCTGGTTCCACTACCAGCTCCTGCTGCCTCATGATGGCCAAGTTATGCAGCATACAGCACACAACAGTGAAGCGACCGACAATCTGAGGAGAATATTGCAAGTGGCCTCCGGAATGGTCCAGGCATCAGAAACGCTATTTCAAGATGCCAATGGTCCTCTCTATGAAGCTGCGCTTCGCAATATGCGCCATGTTGTATTGATGGTCAGCTTCCGTCCGTGTTACGCGTAGGGGCGTCATGAGTCAGGTGGCCAGGCTGTACCCTTTGTCTCCCAGTAGCCAGCTCTGCCCTTCTGGCTGCTGTTCAAACATATCAGATTTAACACTGTCGCGTAGGATGAACGCATCATGGGTGCTGCTAAGATATCTCGCACCGACTGACATGATGCGCATTAATGGAGTGGAAACCTTTTCTATTCCTGTACTGCTCGGAATCCTCCATCGGTGCTCGCAAGGCGATGTGGGTACAATCAATGCAGCCCTGTACCTTTGGGAAGCTAGCAATCCTGGAGAAGCCCACAGCCCTCTCATGGATCGCTTGTGCAGTCATTGGGAACTTGATGAAGTCATTCCTCCACGCATACAGTGCAGCCGTGACCTGGTAAATGCAGGCATGCATTGCACATTGAGAGATGGCACACACATCTCCAGTTGTAGCTTGAAATGATCCCGAGGCATAGAAGGCAAGTGCAGCTGTTACCTTCACTTCAACAGACAAGGCAGTCGGAATTCTGCTTCCGGGCTGCAAATCTGCTCTCAGCATATCACAGATCTCGACGACAACTTCTCTGTGGAAATGCAGCCTTTTGATACAATCAGCCTCGCTCATGTCCAGGTATGAAAGCCTGGCTCGATATTGCCGATGTGGGCAAGGTCTCCTGCCCATCAGCCTACGGACTATCACGTTCCTGGTGCGCTGAGCTCGAATCAATTCTCTCCAATGCAGTGAATTGCTGGCGAACCATTGCATAATCCGTGGTGTTGATAATGCAGCACCCATACTTGAATTACAAATTTAACTTTTAAACTTGCTGGCTGGCTCTCCCTCCCGGTGCTTTGTACACCTCCCCTGTCTCTTGGCCGAACGGCCTGCAGCCTGTTAAAATAACTTCGCAGCTTTGGATGCTGCTGTGCTGCCTGTGTGGCCCGACCAAACCGTGTCCCGCCCCTGTCTACTGGCCGAACGGCCCAAATCACCGCGCAGCTCGGGAGGCTGCTGTACTGCCACAGTGTGTGGCCCGAACCGTGTCCTGCCCCTGTCTCCTGGCCAAACGGCCCGATAAAAATAACTTTGCAGCTCAGGAGGCTGCTGTGCTGCTGCTGCTTCAGACAGGTAGGAAAATTTAATTTTTTTATTATTTGCTTTATTTATAGATATAGAAACATAGAAAATAGGTGCAGAAGTAGGCCATTCGGCCCTTCAAGCCTGCACCACCATTCGATAAGATCATGGCTGATCATTTCCTCAGTACCCCTGTCCTGCTTTCTCTCCATATCCCTTAAAAACTCTCTCTGAGTGAAGAAGTTTCTCCTCATCTCAGTCCTAAATGGCCTACCCCTTATCCTAAGACTGTGTCCCCTGGTTCTGGACTTCCCCAACATCAGGAACAATCTACCCGCATCTAACCTGTCCCATCCCGTCAGAATTTTGTATGTTCTATGAGATCCCCTCTCACCCTTCTAAACTCCAATGTATAAAGGCCCAGTTGATCCAGTCTCTCCTCATATGTCAATCCGGCCATCCCGGGAATCAGTCTGGTGAACCTTCGCTGCACTCCCTCAATAACAAGAACGTTCTTACTCAGATTAGGAGACCAAAACTGAACACAATATTCCAGGTGAGGCCTCACCAAGGTCCTGTACAACTGCAGTAAGACCTCCCTGCTCCTATACTCAAATCTCCTGGCTATGAAGGCCAACATACCATTTGCCTTCTTTACCGCCTGCTGCACCTGTATGCCAACTTTCAATGACTGATGAACCATGACACCCAGGTCTCGTTGCACCTCCCCTTTTCCTAATCTGCCACCATTCAGATAATATTCTGTCTTTGCGTTTTTGCCACCAAAGTGGATAACCTCACATTTATCCACATTATACTGCATCTGCCATGCATTTGTCCACTCACCTAACCTGTCTAAGTCACCCTGCAGCCTCTTAGCGCCCCCCTCACAGCGCCACCCAGTTTAGTGTCATCTGCAAACTTGGAGATATTACACTCAATTCCTTCATTCAAATCACTGAGGTATATTGGAAAGAGCTGGGGTCCCAGCACTGAGCCCTGCGGCATTCCACTAGTCACTGCCTGCCATTCTGAAAAGGACCCGTTTATCCCAACTCTCTTGCTTCCTGTCTGCCAACCAGTTCTCTATCCACGTCAGTATATTAACCCCAATACCATGTGCTTTGATTTTGCACACCAATCTCTTGTGTGGGACCTTGTCAAAAGCCTTTTGAAAGTCCAAATACACCACAGCCACTGGTTCCCCTTTATCCACTCTGTTCGTTACATCCTCAAAAAATTCCAGAAGATTTGTCAAGCATGATTTCCCCTTCATAAATCCATGTTGACTTGGACCGATCCTGTCACTGCTTTCCAAATGCGCTGCTATTTCATCCTTAATAATTGATTCCAGCATTTTCCCCACTACTGATGTCACGTTAACCGGTCTACAATTACCCGTTTTCTCTCTCCCACCCTTTTTAAAAAGTGGTGTTACATTAGCTACCCTCCAGTCCATAGGAACTAATCCAGAGTCGATACACTGTTGGAAAATGATCACTATTTCTAGGGCCACTTCCTTAAGTACTCTGGGATGCAGACTATCAGGCCCCGGGGATTTATCGGCCTTCAATCCCATCAATTTCCCCAACACAATTTCCCGCCTAATAAGGATATCCTTCAGTTCCTCCTTCTCACTAGACCCTCGGTCCCCTAGTACTTTCGGAAGGTTATTTGTGTCTTCCTTCGTGAAGACAGAACCAAAGTATTTGTTCCATTGGTCTGCCATTTCTTTGTTCCCCTTTATAAATTCACCTGAATCCGATTGCAAGGGACCTACATTTGTCTTCACTAATCTTTTTCTCTTCACATATCTATAGGAGCTTTTGCAGTCAGTTTTTATGTTCCCGGCAAACTTCTTCTCGTACTCTATTTTCCCCCTCTTAATTAAACACTTTGCCCTCCTCTGCTGAATTCTAAATTTCTCCCAGTTCTCATGTTTGCTGCTTTTTCTGGCCAATTTATATGCCTCTTCCTTGGATTTAACACTATCCTTAATTTCCCTTGTTAGCCATGGTTGAGCCATCTTCCCAGTTTTATTTTTACACCAGACAGGGATGTACAATTGCTGAAGTTCATCCATGTGACCTTTAAATGTTTGCCATTGCCTATCCGTCAACCCTTTAAGTATCATTTGCCAGTCTACTCTAGCCAATTCACGCCTCAAACCATCGAAGTTACCTTTCCTTAAGTTCAGGACCCTAGTTTCTGAATTAACTGTGTCACACTCCATCCTAATAAAGAATTCTACTATGTTATGGCCACTCTTCCCCAAGGGGTCTCGCACAACAAGATTGCTAATTAGTCCTTTCTCATTACACATCACCCAGTCTTGGATGGCCAGCCCTCTAGTTGGTTCCTCGACATATTGGTCTCGAAAACCAGCCCTAATACACTCCAGGAAATCCTCCTCCACTGTATTGCTACCAGTTTGGTTAGCCCAATCTATATGTAGATTAAAGTCACCCATGATAACTGCTGTACCTTTATTGCACGCATGCCTAATTTCTTGTTTGATGCTGTCCCCAACCTCACTACTACTGTTTGGTGGTCTATACACAACTCCCACTAGCGTTTTCTGCCCTTTGGTATTCCGCAGCTCCACTGATACAGATTCCACTTCCTCCAAGCTTAGGCACTATCCCTTACAATTGAATCCCCTATCACTATATAATTTATTATTCAGGATTGCTCTTTATTTGTAGAAGTGAGACTGTTGAATGCTTGTAAAATGTAATTACTTCCCTTCGCCCCCCCCTCCCCCCCCCCCCATCTCTCGTGCCCTATTCCAGATTTGTAACCTACGCCTGATTTCTAAGTGTGGGCAAGGTTTTTCTGAGCATACAAAAATCTACACTTACTCCATTCTAAGTTAGTTTGGAGTAAGTTTTCACTGCCTAAACTTGTAAAACAGGCTTAAGTGACTGGACACGCCCCCCCTTTTGAAAAAAATCTGTTCCACAATAACACTGTTCCAACTCACTAGAATTGGAGCAAACTAAATGCCGAGAATCGCAATTTCTAAGATGCTCCATTCTAAACTAGTTGCTGCAAAAAAAATAGGAGCAACTCAGACCGAAACTTGAGCCCATTATCTTACTGAGTACCATCTCCTTAGTGATTGTGATTGTGATTGTGTTAAGTTCCTCCCCCCTATAGCCCCTTGACTATCCACTGTTGGGATATTTTGTGCCCTCTACCATAAAGACTGATACAAAATATTTGTTCAGAGTTTCTACCATCTGCATGTTCCCCATCACTAATTACCCGGTCTCATCCTCTAATGGACCAACATTTACTTTAGCCATTCTCTTCCTTTTTATATACCTGTAGAAACTCTTGCTATCTGTTTTTATATTTTGTGCTAGTTTACTTTCAGAGTCATTTTTTTTAAGTCATTCTTTGCTGGCTTTTAAAAGCTTCCCAATCTTCTGTCATCCCACGAGTTTTGGCCACTTTGTATGCCCTTGTTTTTAAATTGGATACCATCCTTTATTTCTTTAGTGAGCCACGGATCTTTTCTTTTACACCCTTTCCTCCTCACTGGAATATATTTGAGAGTTATGAAATATCTCCTTAAAAGTACACCAGTGTTCATCAACCGTCCTACACTTTAATCTATTTTCCCATTCCACTTTAGCCAACTATGCCCTCATACCTTTGTAGTTTTCTTTATTTAAGCTTAGTACACTGGTTTAAGATCCAATTTTCTCGCCCTCCATCTGAATTTGAAATTCAACCATGTTATGGTCACTTATTCCAAGTGGATCCTTTACTAGATTGTTTATTAATCCTGTCTCATTACACAGGACCAGATCCAAGATAGCCTGTCCCCAGTTGGTTCCGTTACATACTACTCAAGGAATCCGTCCCTTATGAACACTATGAAGTCTCCCTCAAGGCTGCCCTGACCAATTTGATTTGTCCAATCAATAAGAAGGTTAAAATCACCCATGATTATTGCGGTTCCCTTTTTACAAGCCCCCACTATTTCTTGGTTTATACTCCGACCAACAGAGCTGCTACTGTTAGGGGGCTACGCGCACCAGTGATTTTTTTCCCATTATTCCTAAATTCTACCCAAACCGTTTCAACATTCTGATCATTTGAACCAATATAGTTTCTCAGTATAGCAGTGATTCCATCCTTTATCAAAAGCTGCCTCACCTCCTTTTCCTTTCTGTCTGTCCTTCCAAATTGTCAAGTACCCCTTCACTGGCATTCAACCCCACAAGGATGTTCCAGTATTCTAGCTCGCTCTTCGCCAGTACTGCCCGAAGTTCATCATGGACCAAAGGATCTGCTCATGTTTGGAAAACATTATGGTAATGGAGGCCACAGCTCTACAGATCTGATGATAATGCAGCTCATGCTTCCTTCATTGGAGTGGAGAGAAAGGAATGGGGCAATTTTGTGTTGCTCAGATTTCAGAACTGCAGGAGGGTTGATCAGCCACTCAGTTGTAACAAACCGCCACGGCACACCATACAGCCTGCAGCGGTTCAAGCAAGTGGCTCACCACCACCTTCTCAAGGGTAATTAGGAATGGGCAATAAATATTGGCGCTGCCAGCGACATCCACAATGCGTGAATGAATTTTTAAAAGCACCATAATGCAGTTTGTTAGATTGAAAGTTTATGCAAATAGGGACAAGCATTGAATTGCCAGTGACGAGTACCCTCATCATTTCAGGTTTTAAAGTAACCATTGGTGGATTTGACATCCAAATCAAGAGGCTGAAGGAATTTCTTTAAATCACAACTTGATTACACAAGACTGCAGGTGGAGGTAAGTGTGACTGCAGGGCATTGGAGCACCAAACTACTGTACCAAAAAATGTTATGACATGGATTCCACTTAGAATTCTCTACAAAGCGAGTTTAATTTCTGCTGTACTAATGGGGCTACCAAAGCCAAAGATTCACAGAGGGGAGGGGGAAACAAAGACAGGCATTTTGCTATAAAGCCACACTCTTATCATGCAACTCTTGAGGGAACCCTCTCAAACATGGGTATTCAATGGCACAGAAATTCCGGCCTCCCACGTCCGTACGGACCCAGGTGAGTATCACAAAAGGCGGTTTTCAGCAAACAATGCGCATGCGCTGAAAACCGGCTTTTCCGATCTGTCAAACTGGAGCTGTCAAACTCCAACTTACGGAGTTCCCATTATGAATGAGAACATATTTCACCTTGATTGGTTGCCCAGAGCCAAGTGACTGCAGCTCCAGTCCTGACCAGCACGCGGTGTGATGTGCAGTCTGCGGAGGCCCCCCGGACCGGGAACTTACGTGGGCACAGCAGCTTCAGGTAAGTGCGCATCTTTTTTTAACTTTTTTTTTTACCCGATCGCCCACGAGAAGCAGCCGACGGGGATTTCTGGGCCAATATGATCCAAGGAGACCCAGAAGAAAATATAACTAACTTAGAGGGTTGTAGAGAGCAATTGAGGCATATGAATTGTGGTGCAGGATAGCACACAAAATTATGGACAATATAAATGGGTTTGAGAGGCAATCAAATTTTTTCTGGGGAAAGGATTAATAAATATTTATGGCAAGGCGGCAGGGGTCATCTATAAAGCCTTTATCCATTCCTAAAAATCCTCGTGTCCATTGTTAATTTTACAGTAATCTTGCTTCATTGGTTGATCTGTGTATAGAGGACAATTCAAATAATTTTATAGCAAACTCCCATTTCCGACACTGCAGATTAAGCTTGATGCCCGGGGCTTTAACCAGGACAATCTGAATTCATTGCAATTCTGACCCTGCGTTTTTATGATAAGATGGTGACCTTCGTCATCCTGGCCCTCCACCTCAATTAAACTGTAACAAGGTCTCCAAAAAGACCAAAGTCAGCAGTTTCCCTCCAGGCGTCATCTCAGTCATTGAGTGATTGTAAAGATGACAACAAGTGACCGAATTCAAAAATTAAGTTAGAAAGGGTTGCTGGCAATTGAAAATCCTTTGAAAACCGATAGCACACCAGTATGATGTCAAAATGGATGATCGTGCCATCTAATGGAATTTTTGTTAACTCAATTTCAGTGTGAATACAGAATGGATTTTGAAAATAAATAGAGCAATCCTCAGTTGACAAATGAACTCAATTAATTTACTTCATACCATCTCAATGTATAATCAAATCCTGTATTGTACAGCAAACACCATTACTTAAACTTAAATACAAAAAACCTTGCTGTGCACAAAATGGCTGCTCTGCTCCACTTACAAAACAGCAACTACATTTGAAAGTAATGCATTGTTGCACGGGGAGACGCAACACACCACTATTTAAATACAATTTAGTTTTTCTTTCAAGTTAAATTTGTTGCTGGGCTGCAGGTCTTTTAAGCTCGATACTAAACAATGAAATAGGCAGCTGCTGAGGTGAAGGTTTCTGCTCCTGCATTAATACAAATAGGGCAAGTGTTTGGCTGTTTCAATCAATTTTTCAGAGCCTATTATTTTCACTGCAGCATCAAGGTATTCGCAGCATGCCCTGCTGCACCCAATAAGTGTAGAAAGTCTGGGGACCTTTGGTAGCAATGTTCCCGTTTAGCTGTGCAGCCGCCTGGAGGTCCTACTAAGGCTACTCACTAGTATCACAATGGTAACCACCACGCATGCATGAAAAATCGAATGGGCCACGCAGCCAGTTAAAGGGCCTGCGCAACCAACAAATAGGATATATATTCCCAACATTGCCAAGTAAGAGATCAACCATAAGCCAGGAACCACCCCACCTGGAAGGGGACTGAAATCAAGAGCGCGAATCACACCACGAAGCTCCCACCTGACTGACTGATTGGAGTGTACGGTAGCACTGAAAGAAAGCCTGCATGCAGCCCTCCAGTCTATCTACGAGCTGGAAACACACTGACTGATCACTATCGTCCAACAGGATTGCCAGCCTAAAGCTACATAACTTGATAATAAGTGGATCATGCATAGGCCACATTTCTCGAGTTGGTAAATGTTATGTATGTAGCTATATATAGTTGCCACGAGAGGGCGTGACTGCAGGAGCCCTACGGGTCACCCACAACTCGTGCTGTGCTGGTATCAAAGGCTTGCTATCTTCTTGTTCAGACACTCTGGAATTAAAATAGAGAGAGACCAAGGTCATACTAGTTTCAGCTTACAGTACTCGGCCTCGTGAGATTATTTCATACACAATAGTAAAATCATCCTGGAGCACAAAGTGGACTAGTTTATCAAACAGGATATCTGAAAATCAAACTTAAAAAAGCAAAAGACCACCAGACATTGCCTATTTCTGTCCATCAAAAAAGGATTTTAAACTGGCAACCAAAATTAAGACATCATCCAAATTTCTGCACCAAATAGTTGGACCTGTCACTCTTATATTTATACATTACAAATGAATCTCCCATGGCATTGCACATGGTAAGTGTGATGTATGTAGCACTCAAATCACTGACTCCACACGGTCTGGTGTTGTGGTAACTACTGTGACCGTAGTCCTTTACACTCTGTCTTGCAGGTACTTTCAGGTCTCCCACCACAGTGCCCTCTGTGGCACACTATTGTACTTATATATTTAATGTACCTGGACAATACATAACATCTCACTCCCCCGCCCCCCCCTCAGTTCCAAAAGCCATTGCTGGTGACCTCGGCCTTGTTCATCCTGGTTGATTTGAGAGTGAGAGTCCATGACCATCCACTTTCCTCTTCTCCCCCGTGTGGAGGACCTGGTGCACACATGTGATATTTGCAGTCCTTACATGGTGGATAAAGCACACGAGCATAACCTCCAACAGAAAGCAGGTATACATAGACGGTACATTTGTATGGTACATATATGTGGTACAGATGTTGTGTCAAAAGGTTGCAGGTACACTGAACCGTAATTTAATCCCAGCTCCTCTGGGTGAGGTATGGTGTCGGTACACAGTCCCTTTTTGCCCGAGGTAATGGGCTGCGCTGAGACAGGGTATCGCAACTGGTGCGTTGCCTCTGTTCTCATGAAGTAGTCGCCTTAGCAGCCGCTGAACCATTGCATGAATCACCTAAATCGAAAATCGCATTAGCCCATTGCTCATGTCACAGGTCCATATCCCTTTTACTTGAACCTAGTGGTATTAACTCTTTTTGTAATTCATATCCATAACTTTAAACACAGTAACCATTCAGCATTAAAATATTAATTCTCATCATAAATCAGTCATCCTACATTCACATTGATCATTTAGACTCACTCTTGCCTAACAAAAGTCTCTTTGTGGGGACCAACGGTGTAAGGCCCTTTTAAGACTCCCGGGTGCATTTCCCTTTTAAGACGCCACCTTGTGGTTCCCACGTGGCTTGGGCGCCGCCATTATAGTTGTACTGTTTGCCTTTGCTCTTTGCAGAGCTCTGCTGCCGCCATCTTGAGCTCGCTGGCCTGACGTTTTACTCTGGAAAAGAAGAAATAACGAAGAAGGAAGGAAAGAAAACATGATCTTGAATCTGGCCGTATCCTCTGTTCTGGCTCCTGCATCTGCTCGAGAAATCACGTTCTCCCGAGTCGTACCCGCCACCTCCGTAGCCACTGCAGCCTCCGTTCCTGCCGCCTCTCCTGTGGGCTCCGCTCCTGCTCCAGCACCTGCTGCCGTTCCTGCAGCCGGGTTGAAAAGCTGCTCTTCCAAGGTTGGGGCTGCAGGGTTGCTGTGGCCTGTGGAATTGAGACTGCTGACGAACTGCTTATTTCTCCTCCAGCTCGGTCGGCGCTGCTCTTTAGGGACCCGGGGGACAGCGGTCTGTGAAGTCTTCCCAGCTCCCACGGACCTTTCCCATCCATCTTCTGCCTAGAAGGGTCGGCCCATCGCCTGCAATGACCCACAAAGGTAAACCATGCGTCGCGCCCCCGTGAGATACCTGCACATCCGCTCTGCCAAGAACAGGCATCAGTTCCTTGGTGTAGGTACGCAGCTTTGCCGTGACCGGGACCAGCTTGGGTCGTGCAGCTGGGTTAACCCAGTTTTTCAAAAGTTTCCTGACTCATCAACGACGGACCCGAGCCAGTATCTACCAACATACTCACAA
Organism: Pristiophorus japonicus; assembly: GCF_044704955.1. Taxonomy (NCBI): domain Eukaryota; kingdom Metazoa; phylum Chordata; class Chondrichthyes; family Pristiophoridae; genus Pristiophorus; species Pristiophorus japonicus. Next base: position 22,913,331 of record NC_091989.1, on the reverse strand, counting down.
GGACTCCGTTAATCTTGACCGCCATAATCACCAGGGCCGAACCGTCGGTACACGTATAAAGTCCAAACAACGTCTCGGCGTCTTCTGCCTGCTCCTCACTGGAAAATGGACCCTCTGCCATCTCCTCAGCCACACGGCGAGTCAGGTGTCTTTTACACATACGCTGAAGGTGGTCTTTCGTGTGACAGGGTATTGCACGTAAATGTCGCAGACCTGCACCGTTCCTCCGCAGCGCCAGCATGGTGCTACTCGATTATCCCCCTCAGCGGACTCAGTTTCAGGACGCCGAGGTCCGTGCTCTCTGCCCCGGGCAGAGCCACGTTCTGCAGTTTAGTCCGTGGTGGGCGCTATCCTGTGGACAGTGCCTGCCGGGTTCGACACTGTGTGGATCATCTGTTTGGTGCTGCAAGTCGATGCCATAAACGCCCTGCTGGTGGTGATGGCTTGCTTCAGGGTGACTGTAGGTTCCGTGGATAACAGCTTGTGAAGGAGACCCTCGTGGCCAATCCCCATAACAAAAACGTCTTGCAATGCATCTTCAAGGTGTGCGCCAAAATCACACGGCGCCGCGAGTCTCCTGAGGTCCGTAGCATATTTGGTGACATCCTGGCCCTCAGGTCTGCAGTGGTGGTAGAATTTGTACCGGACCGTGAGGATGCTCTCCTTCGGTTTAAGTTGGTTACGAATGAGTACGACCAGCTCCTCATATGACTTGTCCCTGGCGCTCCCGGGTGCCAGCAAATCCCTGACGATAGTAAACCTCATCACCACAACTGGAAAGCAATATCGCCATACGCGCTTCTCTCAGTGCGTCCGTGTGCCCCGTCAGGTCGTTTGCTGTGAAGTAGTACTCGAGCCTTTCCGTAAAGGCCTCCCAATCATTTCCCACCGTAAAATCCTTTAACGAGCCCAGAGTAGCCATAGTTGCGTGATGCGTGAAGTTCATCCGTGTCCTCGTCGCCAATGTGATGTATATAGCACTCAAATCACTGACTCCACATGGTCTGGTGTTGTGGTAACTGCTGTGACCGTAGTCCTTTATTGTCTGACTCCAGAGTGCCTCTCAGGTGTGGTGATCAGCCTTTTATACTGTCTTGCAGGTACTTTCAGGTCTCCCACCACAGCGCCCTCTGTGACGCACCATTGTACTTATACATTTAATGTACCTGGACAATACATAACAGGATGAAAATATGGTCTTTTTAAAAAATGTATTCATGTAATGTGGGTGTCACTGGCAAGGCCAGCATTTATTGGCCATCACTAATTGCCCTCGAGAAGGTGGTGGGCAACCTTCTTGAAGCGTAGAATGGTTACAGCACAGAAGGCGGCCAGTCAAGCCCGTGCCAGCTCTCAAAGAGCACCTCAGCTAGTCCCACTTCCCCACCCTTTCACCGTAGCCCTGCAAGTATTGTTCTCGGATACTTTGCCAACTACCTTTTGAAAGCAGAGATGGAGTCCGCCTCCACCACCCTTTCAGGAAGTGCATTCCAGATCCTAACCACTCGTATATAAAAAAAAAAGTTTTTTTTCCTTATGCCTCCTTTGGTTCTTTTGCTAATCACCTTAAATCTGTCCTCTGTTCTCCACCTTTCTGCCAATAGGAACAGTTTCTCTCTATCTACTCTGTCCAGACCCCTCATGATTTTGAACACCTCCATCAAATCTCCTCTCAATCTTCTCTGCTCTGAGAACAACCCCAGCTTCTCCAGTCTATCCACGCAACTTAAGTCCTTCATCCCTGGAATCATTCTTGTAAATCTTTTCTGCACCATCTCTAAGGCCTTCACATCCTTCCTAAAGTGGGATGCCCAGAATTGGACACAATACTCCAATGGAGGCTGAACCAGTGTTTCATACAGGTTCATCATCATTTCCACATTTTTGTACTCTATACCTCTTCTTGAAGCCCAGGATGCCCGAAGCTTTTTTAACTGCTTTCTCAACCTTCCCCGCCACCTTCAACAATTTGTGCACATATACCCCGCTACAGTCCCTGTGGCAAAGGTCCAGGATTTTGATCCCCAGCGACTATGAAAGAATGGCAATATATTTCCAAGTTAGGATGGTATGAGACTTGGAGGGGAACCCATGCGCTTGCTGCCCTTGTCCTTCTGGATGGTAGAGGTCGCGGGGCTGATGGGTGCTGTCGAAGAAGCCTTGGTGAGTTGCTGCAGTGCATCTTGTAGATGGTCCACACTGCGCCGGCGGTGGAGGGAGTGAATGTTGTAGATCGTGGATGGTATGCCAATCAAGTGGGCTGCTTTGTTCTGGATGGTATCGAGCTTCTTGACTGTGGTTGGAGCTGCACTCATCCAGGCAAGTGGATAATATTCTATCACATTCCTGATTTGTACCCTGTAGATGGTGGAAAGGCTTTGGGGAGCCAGATGAGTCACTCATTGCAGAATACCCAGTTTCTGACCTCTTGTAGCCACTGTTTGTGTATGGCTGGTCCAGTTATGCTCCTGGTCAATGGTGACCCTCAGGATGCTGATAGTGAGGGATTTAATAATGACGCCACTGAATATCATGGGGAGGTGGTTAGACGTTCTCTTGTTGGAGATAGTCATTGCCTGGCACTTGTGTGGCACAAATGTTACTTGTCACTTATTAGCCCAAGCCTGAATGTTGTCCAGATCTTGCTGCATGCAGGCATGGACTGCTTCATTGAGGAGTTGCGAATGGACCTGAACATTCTGCAATTTCTTGTTTTTCATGCTGCTGTTTTCCTTTCTCTCTCTGACTCTTGCTTCTCCCTTTTATCACATTTTTCCTTTCAATTGATGGATGGCAAAGCACAGTGTTGAAATGAGACACCAAGGGCTGCATGTTCCAGTGGGGATTCTGCAGTAATTGTAACCAGCAGCCCTCAGTAACTTATTTCCCAATGATCACTCGTATTTTCTCCCACTTCCCCTTTGACCTTCCAACTGGCCCTCCCTTTCCCACCACCTACTTGCGCATTGCTATTCTTCTATGATTTACCCATTCCCTCTATCCTCTTCTCCCCCTCGCTCCACTGTCACTCATCTCACCCATAACCCTCCATTCACCCCAAGATCCCACTCCCCAAAGGTGGATGGTGTGAAGCCCTTTCCCTCTTGTTTTGCTCAGAGACATTGCTATCAATATTTCAACATTTTTCTAATTAGATGGGGAGAGACACATTGCATCTATGTCTCAGCTAAGAGTCATTTTTCTAGGCAAAAATATCAAGTTCTAACCCAGGATTTTGGAAGAGGCCGAGGCCTGCAAATTAAAAAACTTTCATGAAGGTATTAAAAGATGTAAACAACACTTTAAAAAAAAAAAAGTATTTCTTCTCAGGTTGCAGGAGACACTGGCAAGGACACATTTATTGCCCATCCCTGGTTGCCACGAGAAGGCATTGGTGAGCCTTCTCCTTGAAGCATTGCAGTCCTTGGGCTGATGGGGCGCTCTCAATCGTGTAACATAGGAAATTCCAGTATACTGAGCCACTGACTGAAGGAACAGCACCTGTGTCCAAGTCAGGATAGTACGGTTGTATACGAAGAGGAAAATGAGAAAAGAGCTGAGGAGTGGGATTAATTGGATAGCTCTTTCAAAGAGCAGGCACAGGCATAATGAGCCGAATGGCCTCCTTCTGTGCTGTATAATTCTGTGGCTTGAAGGGGATTTGAGGGTATGGTGTTCCCACTACATGGCTGTTCTTGTCCTTTTCCTTGCTACAGGTCATTGTAGAGGGAGGTACTGTCAAAGTAGGCTTGGTGAGTGGCTGCAGTGCATCCTGCCGATAGAACATGCTGTAGCCACAGTGTGCTGCTGGTGCAGCAAATGACTATCCAGGTTAGTGACATGGACGCAGATCAAGTGAGTTGCTCAGTCCTGCATGATGCCAAGCTTCCAATTGCACCTACACCGATCCAGGGAAGGGGTAAGTATTCCATCACACTCTTGACTTGGACAACATATGATGTACCACACTACTGGATAATGAGCGATATTAACAGCGATGGACTTATTCGAAGATAATCGGGTTGAGTTTTCTACTCGAGATAGCCATAAACAATGTGCACTATAATAAACTATTACAGGGACAATGACTGATGAGTGTAAACTGAAGATAAATTCTGCACTTGGGGACAGAGAACTTTACCACTGCAAGTTTAGTGCAGTCATTTATATGTGGACATACACAAAAACACATTCATATTATATATGTGGACATACCCGACAGCACATTCATATTACACACAAATCCCCTTTTCAGATACTCTAATTCAACCATTTTTCAAAGTGAAACAGTTGAAATCTCTAAAATTATCTTCCTGATGTTAGAGACCAACTATACCATTTGTTCTGCTAAATCAGTCTCTCCATATAGCCAATAGGATTAATAAGAATGACCTCTGCACGTTTTAAAAAAAAATAGGTTGAGGACAATCAGCTGAATGCGATGTGCCATGCCTTTGGATAGCCTTCTAACAGTCACTGTCTTGGCAGATAAATGAAGAATGGTCATTTGGAGGTACTGGAGGCATCTGCCACATGTGTAACGGGCCAGCCCATACTGCAATATACATGTGCGCACTAGGTCCTTGCAGCAGAGCAGGTGTCCAGTTGTCCTGGTTAACCCTTGCCACTGGATAAAGGCCTAGCTCAGTCAAGCCCGTGCGATGGCTAATGTGCAACGGTCTCCACACGTTAAAAAAATCCACGCACAGGCGTCTTCCATCCCCTCAATTGGAGTTCAGGACTGGAACATCGGGTCCTTCATCTGAACTCATGTAGAAGCAAGTCATCCTCGTTCGAGGGACTGCCTATGATATGATGATGTATAGCTACTGAGTACAGTTGAACTCTTTCAGGAAACTAAGCGCACAGACATTTTTTTTTTAAGATCTAAAGCTGGAATTTCGAGACATTTTTCCTCAATACACACACACACACACTAATATGGGGTGGCTAATCTTATTCAACAATAATCATAAAAGTCATTTGTTGTACATGATATTTGATCCATAAGGCATTATAAAAATGTATTTCTTCCTCTTTTTCTAATTAGTGAATCAGGCAACTCCTGGTCGGTCCCCTGCAGCCAAGAGGTATAATGCTAATTTAAGTCTTGTTCTGGAGTGGCCGGTCAGAGCCTACCAAAAGACAGCATACAAGAGCTCTCCCTCCTCTGAGGCACCTCAGCCTGGTGAAGTTTACCTTCCAGGATTTGTATGTTTAACCTGGAGACAGGTGTGACAACCCGATACAGTGCATCAGTATTTGTATATGGAATTCAATTTCAACAAAAAGAACCACTGATCAAGAACTTGACATTGTTAACCTAATGCAGGCAAAATAGTTCATGTTACCAGGTGTGGCAGGTGATCAAAGGGTCAACTGAGGATGGATTTCAGAATAGGTCAAAATACAACAACCACTACCCCACAACCACCACTCCCAGTGTAAAAACATGTTCACTGCATACTGACAGGTCACTTGCCCTAGCTCACATCTACTTGGCACAACTAAAAAGAACTTCCAACACCATCAAAAGGCCAGCAACTGCTCTTAGCAGAGTGAATTATGCATTCAACAATGACTAGGTATTAAACTCAGCAGAAAGTTAATTCTAATATGTAGTGTTTACATGTAGATCCTGCAAAACAGAGTTTTGGAAACAAGGCACCAAAAAAAAGTCACAGCAGTAATCCATGAGGCAGTGTTCAGTACGTCAATGCACTCAACTGCTCCAAAAAACTCCATCAGTGCAGAATTTAAACCAATTACTCTCATAACAGCAAGACTCAAGAAAGAAACTCTGAAGTGTTGACATTTTTCTGATTGAAGCACAGATTTGCAAAACTCCACTGTAAACCCTGACCCGAGCACAGCATTTGTTTTAAACACAACAAAGTCTGCAATAGTTGCCGCTGTACAACATTTATAACAAAAGGTTAAAATAGCTTTCGATACACAGGACAAAATCTGTTTGGGGAAGAAAGGCAAAATTTTTCTTTATTTGTGCACTTTTATCAAAGTAAGGATGCAGTGCTCATTTTACTCCCTCCCCAACAACCCAATTCTTTAATTAGGAGGTTCATAGCTCACTCAACTTCTGCCAAGGGTGCCCTCTGCCAAGGTAATTCTATTGGTTTCCTTCTGTCTGAGGTAGTACCCACATGCAACAGAATTTTTTTTTGGTACATTAATCTGCCAATTTCTTGCAAGCATTTATGCATCGTGATTACAGCCAGGCACAGATGGTGTGTCAGTGTCCCCACCACCCACCCCACCCCTGTCTTGACTACATTAAATAAAACATTGCATAGGAACAGGAGGAGGCCATTCAGCCACCTCAAGCTTGGTCCGTTAACCATTATATCACAACTGATCTATACCTCAACTCAAGTTCCCCACCTTTGCTCTATATCCCTCGATACACTTACCCAACAAATATATAAGAACATAATGGGAGCAGGAATAGGCCATTCAGCCCCTTGAGCCTGCTCTGCCATTCAATAAGATCATGGTTGATCATCGACCTTATCTCCATATCCTTTGATTCCCCAACACAATCTCTCATCATAGGACAGACCTCTCATCCCAGGAATCAATCAAGTAAACCTTCGTTGCACTGCTTTCCACGGCAAGTATATCCTTCCTTCGATAAGGAGAACAAAACTGTGCACAGTACTCCAGGTGTGGTCTCACCAGGGCCCCATACAATTGTAGCAAGACTTCCTTACTCTTGTACTCCAACCTCCTTGCAATATAGGCCACTTGTCTTTTTTGTTGCTTGCTGTACCTGCATGCTAATTTTGTATGTTTCTTGCAGGAGACTACCCAGATCTCTCTGAACACCAACATTTAAAAGTTTCTCACCATTTAAAAAATATTCTGTTTTTCTATTCTTCCTACCAACGTGAATAACCTCACATTTCCTTACATTATACTCCATCTGCCACTTTACTGCCCATTTACTTAGTCTATCTATATCCATTTGCAGACCCTTTGGCCCAGAAATTGTGGGCAAATGCCTCCGACCAAAAACCTTTTTAACGAAAGTACCCGGTGGTCCCGGAGAAACGTAGACTTACGCTCCGAGGCCTCCATTCGCAGTCCAGCATAGGGGCCCAAGTATTCCATTAGCATATGTGCAGCCTGGGATCACGTGGGTAGGATCAACCAATTAAAATGAAGTATTCCCAGTCACAGTAATGCGGATCTCCATTTATCTGGAGATCACCATTTCTATGAATGGGAATACCCCCAGAAAACACAAACATTTTAAATAAATAAGAAAAACACTTCCCATATTTAAAATTAATTGAATTTAATTAAATGTTTTAGACAAAAAAATTTTTTTTAATAGGGTTAAAAAAAAACTTACCTTAATGAACAGGATTTTTAATATAAAAATTACTCAATAAAATGTTATTTTTCTTTTTTTTTAAATCTCTTACACTGGTAAAAGCTGGCCATACGCCTGCTTTTGCGTTTGAAGGACATTCGCTGAGGAGTTGGGTAAATAGCCCAAATCTCAGCCCGTGAATGTCCTTCTCCTGGGGATGCATTGGAACTGTAAAAAAGACATTTTGACAGTTTACAAGTGCCAGCACATGCGCACATCGTATGCACCCGGAGAAGACGCAATTTCAGGGCCTGTGTTCTCCTCATAGCTTACTGTCCCATCTAGCGATCACAGTCTTGAAAGCTTCATTTCACCTAGCATCTAGCCTTTTATGGAAGAGAATTCCACATCTCCAGTACTGTGCAAAAAGTGCTTCCTGATTTCACCCCTGAATGACCTAGCTCTAATTTTAAAAATAATGCCCTTTTTGTTCTGGATTCTCCAACAAGAGGAAATATCTACCTGCATCTATCTTATTTATTCCCTTTATCATTTTAAACATCTCGATTGGATCACCTTTTCACCCTTCTAAATGATGTCCCTTGTAAATCATGCTCCCATCCACACAACTTACTATCCCTCTGCAAACTTGGATTCCTTCATCCAAGTCATTAATATAGATGGTGAAAAGCAAAGGTCACTATACTAAACCATGGAAAACACTGCACGCTACATCCCAAATAGATAGCATTCCCTTTATCCCGGAAATTATAACAAACCTGTCTGCAATTTTCTCACATATTTCTTTCAATATTCTAGATGGAAACTATAAATCATTTAAAAAAACAGGTATGAATTCAAATTGATCAAGAAGTATTCAAACCTCTAAGGTCCTCACTTCCGGAATCACAGGCATCTCTACATCATGTTCAACGAACACGGACACAAAGCTGTTCCTGCCATCTTGTGGCATATTGATGACAATGAAAAGTAGAGATGAATTTAAATATTCCACATTTAACAGCCACAGAATTTGTTTTATATTTTACATTCTTGATACAGTAACCCCTACAGCAACTCAATGTCAAACACATGCTCAAATACATTCATTTTGGGAGACTGGCTTCGGGGGGGGGGGGGGGGGGGGGGGAGGGGGGTGGAGGAGAACCACTTGCATCTAAACCAGATGCAAAATGCGCTATAGAGAAAGAGTTTCTAATTATTCAATTCTAGCTTCATTATAGCATTGCTCTAGCAGGTCAAATCAAATATAAGAAGGGTGGGGATTGAGACAGAAGTTTGGGAGAGGGGGGAGCGGGAGATGAAACGAGGGGAGAGCGGGGCGGGAGGCTAAGGAGGGAGGGAAGGAAAGACGAGGCGAGGGGGGGGGGGGCGAGGCGAGGGCCGAGGGCGGCGTACATTCCATTAGCCGATTTGCTTTTTTTTTGTACCCGTGCGCTAGGTTTTAGTGATCTGTGCTTGTGGACACACAAACCTTTGCTCCTCCACAGCTCCTGGTCTCGCTCCATTCAGAAAATATTCCAATTCATCTTTTACGGATCCATTGAAATCCATCTGGTTTGCCACTCACTCACTCTGCAAGTCCCTTTAAACGCCCTGCTCCCATTATGACATTAAAGTGGCTCCAAATTCCACAAGAGGTTCCAATAGGGATGAAGAAAACATTATCATCAATTTGTTTTTATTTCAAATGGTATCAAGCACCAAACATTGGGACTGCTTCCGAAAAAAATATCGGTTTTGTGCATCCTATTGTAAGACGACTCATCAGACTTGTATTTTTTTTAAATCAGTTGAAGTACATTTTCTGAACAGCATTTACAGGAGGGCTTATTCACATAGCTGTACTTTTGTTCTATATACTTTAGGCTGCCACAGAAGGGCATAATCTCAGTCTGATGGAAAAGAGCCGTCCTGGTTTTTTTCCCAGGAGGCAACTGTTGAGATGGTTCAGTTTTCTTCTGCCCATATTCCATCTGGCATCAGCCTGTGCCTCGTTGTGGAAACTTAAATGTTTGTTTGTTTTCTTGTTTGTGTTGTTAATGGTGGCTTCAAGAAACAGGTGTCTTTTTAAAATCAGTTAAACAATTAAACCAAGAATGTTTTGTTTTCAAAAAAATGGGAAGCAACACTCTTTGTTGGAAAAGGGACAAGAGTCAGCCCTCAGGGGAGTTACTGATGAAGGTGCATTGGGTAATTTTATTCATAGTTGGAAAGGACCAGATTGTTGAAACACCATCTCACAGGTTAACTCAGCTCTCATAATCAAGCCCAGTAGCTCCAAGCCAATTTCCATGATGAAATCATCAACGCCTACTGTTTAAACAAAAATATTCAGTGTCATCAGCTGCTTCAATGGATAAAATAGCTCCCTCGCCAAGAATGAAACAGCTGATGACACTGCATATTTTTGTTTAAACAGTAGGCGTTGATGATTTCATCAAGGCAAATGGCTTTGAGGAGTTACTGCAACATTAAGAACAGCAGCAAGAAATGAATCAGTCATCATCAAGGTGGATGCAAGCTCTCTGGAGTCAGAGTCCATCTCCTCACTGGAAAATGCACCAACAGCAATGATAAATAATTGATGGGAACATATACTTAAAAACACAAAACCCAATTGATCTACAAGCTTAAACAAAGGGTGAAAATCAAAGAAAAAACAGCCCCCTCTACACATGTCCAAGAACAGAAAAAGGCATGAGAGAGAGTTCCAAATTACTTTTCTTTTGACACTTTGCATCCCACTAAAAATGATGGCAATGTAATCATTCCCAGACTCGTCTGCCATTATCACCTGCCTAACTCTTACCAAGCTGACTGTTCAATGATTTCAGCTGAACTGTCAGCAGTATATCTGACACCAGGTCCTTGACCCACACCTCTTATGAAAACTTACATAAGAAATAGGAGCAGGAGTAGGCCATTTGGCACCTCAAGCCTATTCAATAAGATCATGGCATCTGATCATGGACTCAGCTCCACTTCCCTGCCCGCTCCCCATAACCCCTTATTCCCTTATCGGTTAAGAAACTGTCTATCTCTGCCTTAAATATATTCAATGACCCAGCCTCCACAGCTCTCTGGGACAGAGAATTCCATACATTTACAATGCTGAGAGAGAAGAAATTTCTCCTCATCTCAGTTTTAAATGGGCAGCCCCTCATTCTGAGACTAGGTCCCCTAGTTCTAGTCTCCCCTATTAGTGGAAACATCCTCTCTGCATCCACCTTGTCAAGCCCCTCATAATCTTGTGCGTTTCGATAAGATCTCCTCTCATTCTTCTGAATTCCAATGAGTAGAGGCCCAACCTACTCAACCTTTCCTCATAAGTCAACCCCCTCATCTCCAGAATCAACCTAGTGAACCTTCTCTGAATTGCCTCCAAAGCAAGTATATCCTTTCATAAATATGGAAACCAAAACTGTACCCAGTATTCCTGGTGTGGCCTCACTAATACCCTGTAAAACTGTAGCAAGACTTCTCTGCTTTTATACTCCATCCCCTTTGCAATAAAGGCCAAGATTCCATTGGCCTTCCTGATCACTTGCTGTACCTGCACACTATCCTTTTGTGTTTCATGCACAAGTACCCCTAGGTCCCACTGTATTGCACTTTGCAATTTTTCTCCATTTAAACAATAACTTGCTCTTTGATTTTTTTTCTGCCAAAGTGCATGACCTCATACTTTCCAACATTATACTCCATCTGCCAAATTTTTTCGCACTCACTTAGCCTGCCTATGTATGTCCTTTTACAGATTTTTCGTGTCCTCCTCATATTGCTTTTCCTCCCACCTTTGTATCAGCAAACTTGGCTACGTTACACTCGGTCCCTTCTTCCAAGTCGTTAATATAGTTTGTAAATAGTTGGGGTCCCAGCACTGATCCCTGCGGCATCCCACTAGTTACTGATTGCCAACCCGAGAAGGAACCATTTATCCCGACACTCTGTTTTCTGTTAGTTAGCCAATCCTCTATCCATGCTAATATATATCCCCCAACCCCGTGAACTTATCTTGTGCAGTAACCTTTTATGTGGCACCTTGTCAAATGCCTTCTGGAAATCCAAATACACCACATCCACTGGTTCCCCTTTATCCACTCTGTTTGTTACATCCTCAAAGAATTCCAGCCAATTTGTCAAACATGACTTCCCCTTCATAAATCCATGCTGATTCTGCCTGACTGAATTATGCTTTTCCAAATGTCCTGCTACTGCTTCTTTAATAATAGACTCCAACATTGTCCCAACCACAGATGTTAAGCTAACTGGTCTATAGTTTCCTGCTTTTTGTCTGCCTCCTTTTTTAAATAGGGGCATTACATTTGCAGTTTTCCAATCTGTTGGGACCTCTCCAGAATCCAGGGAATGTTGGTAAATTACAACCAATGCATCCACTATCCCTGCCGCTACTTCTCTTAAAACCCTAGGCTACAAGCCATCAGGTCCAGGGGATTTTATCCGTCTTAAATCTCATTATCTTACTGAGTACCACCTCCTTTGTGATTGTGATTGTGTTAAGTTCCTCCCCCAGCTATAGCCCCTTGACTATCCACTGTTAGGATATTGTTAGTGTCCTCTACCATAAAGACTGAAACAAAATATTTGTTCAGAGTTTCTGCCATCTCCATATTTCCAATTACTACTTCCCCGGTCTCATCCTCTAAGGAACCAACATTTACTTTAACCACTCTTTTCCTTTTTATATACCTATAGAAACTCTTGCTATCTGTTTTTATATTTCATGCTAGTTTACTTTCATAGTCTATCTTCCCTTTCTTAATTTTTTTAGTCATTCTTTGCTGGCTTTTAAAAGCTTCCCAATCATCTGTCCTCCCACTAGTTTGGGCCAGTTTGTATGCTCTTGTTTTTAATTGGATACCGTCCTTTATTTCTTTAGTTAGCCACAGATGGCTATCTTTTCTTTTACACCTTTCCTCCTCACTGGAATATATTTTTCTTGAGAGCTGGGAAATATCTCCTTAAATGTACACCACGTTCATCAACCGCCCTACACTTTAATCTATTTTCCCAGTCCACTTTATCCAACTCTGCCCTCATATCTTCATAGTCTCCTTTATTTAAGCTTAGTACACTGGTTAGAGATCCAACTTTCTCACCCTCCATCTGAATTTGAAATTCAACCATGCTTTGATCACTCATTTCACGGGGATCCTTTACTAGGACATTGTTTATTAATCCTGTCTCATTGCACAGGACCAGATCCAAGATAGCCCGTCCCTTATGCACTCTATGAACTCTTCCTCAAGGCTACCCTGGCTAATTTGCTTTATCCAACCAATAGGAAGGTTAAAATCACCCATGATTTTTGCCGTTCCTTTATTACAAGTCTCCATTATTTCTTGATTTATATTCCATCCAACAGTGTAGCTATTGTTAGGGGGCCTACAGACTACGCCCACCAGTGATTTTTCCCCATTATTCCTTAATTCCAAACCGTTTCAACATTCTGATCATTTGAGCCAATATAGTTTCTCACTATTGCAGTGATTCCATTCTTTATCAAAAGCTATCTCATCTCCTTTTCCTTTCTGTCTGTCTGTCTGTCCTTCCGAATTTTCAAATACCCCATAATATTTAGATCCCAGTCTTGGTCATTTTGCAACAATGTCTCTGTAATGGATATCAGATCTTATCCATTTGTATCTATTTGTGCCGGCACCTCATCTATTTTGTTACGAATGCTACATGCATTAAGACAAAGCTTTTAAATTTGTTTTTTTACCCTTTTTCCCTGCTTGTTTCCTCTGTCCTTAAAACTCACTTTCTACATTTTTGCTTTCTAATTCCAGCTTTACTCCCCTCCCTACTGAATCCACTCTCCGGTTCCCATCCCCCTGCCAAGCTAGTTTAAACCCACTCCAACAGCATTAGCAACCTCCACCCCGCCGAGGATATTGGTCCCGACTCTATTGAAGTGCAACCCATCCGGCTTGTACAGGTCCCACCTCCCCTATAAGCGGTCCCAATGCCTCAGGAATCAAAAACCCTCCCTCCTGCACCATCTCTCCAGCCAGGATGCTCTATCCTCCTTTTTCTGTACTCACTAGCTCGTGGCACCAGGAGAAATCCAGAGATTACTACCTTTGAGGTCCTGCTTTTTAATCTCTCGCCTAGCTCCCTAAACTCTGCCTGCAGGACCTCATTCCTCTTTCTACCTATATCATTGGTACTGATATGGACCATGACCTTTGGCTGTTCACCCCAGAATGCCCTGCAGCCGCTCGGTGACATCTTTGACCCTGGCACCAGGGAGGCAACATACCATCCTGGAGTCACGTCTGCGGCCGCAGAAACACCAGTCTGTTCCCCCTGACTATTGAATCCCCTACCACTATAGCTCCTCCATTTTACTTCCTCCCCCCCTGTGCAGCTGAGCCACCCTTGGTGCCATGGATTTGGTTCTGGCTGCACTCCCCAGAGGCACCACGTCCCCACCGGAACTCAGAACAGAATATTGATTGAAGAGCAAGATGGACTCAGGGGACTCCTGCTAAAACTTAGCCAAAAAGAATTGAGTGTCCCATTTTGATAGCCCATAAGATGTTAGTATTTCCATTTACATAGAAACATAGAAAATAGGTGCAGGAGTAGGCCATTCGGCCCTTCGAGCCTGCACCGCCATTCAATGAGTTCATGGCTGAACATGCAACTTCAGTACCCCATTCCTGCTTTCTCGCCATACACCTTGATCCCCCTAGTAATAAGGACTTCATCTAACTCCTTTTTGAATATATTTAGTGAATTGACCTCAACAACTTTCTGTGGTAGAGAATTCCACAGGTTCACCACTCTCTGGGTGAAGAAGTTTCTCCTCATCTCGGTCCTAAATGGCTTACCCCTTATCCTTAGACTGTGACCCCTGGTTTTGGACTTCCCCAACATTGGGAACATTCTTCCTGCATCTAACCTGTCTAAACCCATCAGAATTTTAAACGTTTCTATGAGATCCCCTCTCATTCTTCTGAACTCCAGTGAATACAAGCCCAGTTGATCCAGTCTTTCTTGATAGGTCAGTCCCGCCATCCCGGGAATCAGTCTGGTGAACCTTCGCTGCACTCCCTCAATAGCAAGAATGTCCTTCCTCAAGTTAGGAGACCAAAACTGTACACAATACTCCAGGTGTGGCCTCACCAAGGCCCTGTATAACTGTAGGAACACCTCCCTGCCCCTGTACTCAAATCCCCTCGCTATGAAGGCCAACATGCCATTTGCTTTCTTAACCGCCTGCTGTACCTGCATGCCAACCTTCAATGACTGATGTACCATGACACTCAGGTCACGTTGCACCTCCCCTTTTCCTAATCTGTCACCATTCAGATAATAGTCTGTCTCTCTGTTTTTACCACCAAAGTGGATAACCTCACATTTATCCACATTATACTTTATCTGCCATGCATTTGCCCACTCACCTAACCTATCCAAGTCACTCTGCAGCCTCATAGCATTCTCCTCGCAGCTCACACTGCCACCCAACTTAGTGTCATTTGCAAATTTGGAGATACTACATTTAATCCCCTCGTCTAAATCATTAATGTACAGTGTAAACAGCTGGGGCCCCAGCACAGAACCTTGCGGTACCCCACTAGTCACTGCCTGCCATTCTGAAAAGTACCCATTTACTCCTACTCTTTGCTTCCTGTCTGACAACCAGTTCTCAATCCACGTCAGCACACTACCCCCAATCCCATGTGCTTTAACTTTGCACATTAATCTCTTGTGTGGGACCTTGTCGAAAGCCTTCTGAAAGTCCAAATATACCACATCAACTGGTTCTCCCTTGTCCACTCTACTGGAAACATCCTCAAAAAATTCCAGAAGATTTGTCAAGCATGATCTCCCTTTCACAAATCCATGCTGACTTGGACCTATCATGTCACCTCTTTCCAAATGCGCTGCTATGACATCCTTAATAATTGATTCCATCATCTTACCCACTACTGAGGTCAGGCTGACCGGTCTATAATTCCCTGTTTTCTCTCTCCCTCCTTTTTTAAAAAGTGGGGTTACATTGGCTACCCTCCACTCCATAGGAACTGATCCAGAGTCAATGGAATGTTGGAAAATGACTGTCAATGCATCCGCTATTTCCAAGGCCACCTCCTTAAGTACTCTGGGATGCAGTCCATCAGGCCCTGGGGATTTATCGGCCTTCAATCCCATCAATTTCCCCAACATAATTTCCCGACTAATAATGATTTCCCTCAGTTCCTCCTCCTTACTAGACCCTCTGACCCCTTTTATATCCGGAAGGTTGTTTGTGTCCTCCTTAGTGAATACCGAACCAAAGTACTTGTTCAATTGGTCCGCCATTTCTTTGTTCCCCGTTATGACTTTCCCTGATTCTGACTGCAGGAGACCTACGTTTGTCTTTACTAACCTTTTTCTCTTTACATACCTATAGAAACTTTTGCAATCCGTCTTAATGTTCTCTGCAAGCTTCTTCTCGTACTCCATTTTCCCTGCCCTAATCAAACCCTTTGTCCTCCTAAGTTCTAAATTTCTCCCAGTCCCCGGGTTCGCTGCTATTTCTGGCCAATTTGTATGCCACCTCCTTTGCTTTAATACTATCCCATGATTTCCCTTGATAGCCACGGTTGAGCCACCTTCCCTTTTTTATTTTTACGACAGACAGGAATGTACAATTGTTGTAGTTCATCCATGCGGTCACTAAATGTCTGCCATTACCCATCCACAGTCAACCCTTTAAGTATCATTCGCCAATCTATCCTAGCCAATTCACGCCTCATATCTTCAAAGTTAGCCTTCTTTAAGTTCTGGACCATGGTCTCTGAATTAACTTTCATTCTCCATCCTAATGCAGAATTCCACCATATTATGGTCACTCTTCCCCAAGACGCCTCGCAAAACGAGATTGCTAATTAATCCTTTCTCATTACACAACACCCAGTCTAAGATGGCCTCCCCCCTAGTTGGTTCCTCGACATATTGGTCTAGAAAACCATCCCTTATGCACTCCAGGAAATCCTCCTCCACCGTATTGCTTCCAGTTTGGTTAGCCCAATCTATGTGCATATTAAAGTCACCCACTATAACTGCTGCACCTTTATTGCATGCACCCCTAATTTCTTGTTTGATGCCCTCCCCAACATCACTACTACTGTTTGGAGATCTGTACACAACTCCCACTAACGTTTTTTGTCCTTTGGTGTTCTGCAGCTCTACCCATATAGATTCCACATCATCCAAGCTAATGTCCTTCCTAACTATTGCATTAATCTCCTCTTTAACCAGCAATGCTACCCCACCTCCTTTTCCTTTTGTTCTATCCTTCCTGAATGTTGAATACCCCTGGATGTTGAGTTCCCAGCCCTGATCATCCTGGAGCCACATCTCTGTAATCCCAATCACATCATATTTATTCACATCTATTTGCACAGTTAATTCATCCACCTTATTACGGATACTCCTTGCATTAAGACACAAAGCCTTCAGGCTTGTTTTTTTAACACCCTTTGTCCTTTGAGAATTTTGCTGCACAGTGGCCCTTTTTGTTCTTTGCCTTGGGTTTCTCTGCCCTCCACTTTTCCTCATCTCCTTTCTGTCTTTTGCTTTTTTCTCCTTTTTGTTTCCCTCTGTTTCCCTGCATTGGTTCCCATCCCCCTGCCATATTTGCTTAATTTTGGAATATTAACAAAAAAATGTAATTACTACAACTGAACAGGTCATGACACGGCATAGTAATCTGGAAGCTATGATCACACAGCTCATTTTCACCGAATAGACTCGCTACAATTGGTGGCAACAGTGGCTGTACACAGTAAGCATTATTGTCTGGATCCCTTTCGAATAAAAAGCCCGTGCTTGTAATCCAATTATAGAGACATAGCACAACCAGCTTTAAAAGACCAAGGGAAAAGTTTTCAATGTAAATGAAAGCAAATAATAACAGCTGAATATTTAGAGCTATTTCAGTTAGCATGACCTTCCTCACGTCAAGAAACACAGGGGCAGCAGTCAGTTAGTAATAGTTTTTCCGAACCGCTCATTGCAGAGGCAGTAAATTAATTTAAATGTTCAATGTGGGAGTGCACTCCAGAATCGAAATACTTAATCAAAAGCATCCTGAAAAACGTGTGCTTATTGCTGTGGAGAAATTGTAGCCGGTACAATATCGCACTATGAAGTACTCTATTGCTTCATTATCCAGTGCAGGGGTGCCTGAACTACAGCCCATGTGCCACACAGCTCCTGAACCCAGACAATGAAATCCAAAAAGCCCAGATAGTTTAGTTCTATTCAGGGAAATCATACATGACAAATTTGCTGGAGTTCTTTGAGGATGAAACGAGCAGGGTGGATAAGGAGGAATCAGTGAATGTGGTCTATTTGGATTTCCAGAAGGCATTCGATAAAGTGCCACATAAAAGGTTACTGCACAAGATAAAAGTTCACGGGGTTGGGGGTGATAGAAACATAGAAAATAGGTGCAGGAGTAGGCCATTCGGCCCTTCTAGCCTGCACCGCCATTCAATGAGTTCATGGCTGAACATTCCTGCTTTCTAGCCATGCCCCTTGATCCCCCTAGTAGTAAAGACTACATCTAACTCCTTTTTGAATATATTTAGTGAATTGGCCTCAACAACTTCCTGTGGTAGAGAATTCCACAGGTTCACCACTCTCTGGGTGAAGAAGTTTCTCCTCATCTCGGTCCTAAATGGCTTACCACTTATCCTTAGACTGTGTCCCCTGGTTCTGGACTTCCCCAACGTTGGGAACATTCTTCCTGCATCTAACCTGTCTAAACCCGTCAGAATTTTAAACGTTTCTATGAGATCCCCTCTCATTCTTCTGAACTCCAGTGAATACAAGCCCAGTTGATCCAGTCTTTCTTCATCTGGTGAACCTTCGCTGCACTCCCTCAATAGAAAGAATGTCCTTCCTCAAGTTAGGAGACCAAAACTGTGCACAATACTCCAGGTGTGGCCTCACCAAGGCCCTGTACAACTGTAGTAACACCTCCCTGTCCCTGTACTCAAAGCCCCTGGCTATGAAGGCCAACATGCCATTTGCTTTCTTAACCGCCTGCTGTACTTGCATGCCAACCTTTAATGAATGATGTACCATGACACCTAGGTCTCGTTGTACCTCCCCTTTTCCCAATCTGTCACCATTCAGATAATAGTCTGTCTCTCTGTTTTTACCACCAAAGTAGATAACCTCACATTTATCCACATTATACTTCATCTGCCATGCATTTGCCCACACACCTAACCTATCCAAGTCACTCTGCAGCCTCATATTAGCATGGGTAGAGGATCGGCTAACTAACAGAAAACAGAGTCAGGATAATTGGGTCATTTTCCAGTTGGCAAACAGTGACTCATGGGGTGCCGCAGGGATCGATGCTGGGCCTCAACTATTTACAATCTATATTAATGACTTGGATGAAGAGACCAAGTGTAATGTAGCCAAGTTTGCTGATGATACAAAGATGGATGGGAAAGCAAATTGTGAGGACGACAAATAATCTGCAAAGGGATACAGGCAGACTAAGTGAGTGGGCAAAAATTTGGCAGATGGGAGTGTAATGTGGGAAAATGTGAGGTTATCCACTTTGGCATAAATAATAGAAAAGCAAATTATAATTTAAATGGAGAAAAATTACAAGTGCTGCAGAACAGAGGGACCTGGGACTCCTTGTGCAGGAAACAAAACGTTAGTCTGCAGGTACAGCTGGTAATCAGGAAGGCAAATAGAATGCTGGCTTTTATTGCAAGGGGGATGGAGTATAAAAGCAGAGACGTCCTGCTATAACTGTATCGGGTATTGGTGTGACCACACCTGGAGTACTGCGTACAGTTTTGGTCTCCATATTTAATGAAGAAAATACTTGCATTGGAGGCTGCTCAGAGAAGGTTCACTCGGTTGATTCTGGAGATGAGGGGCTCAACTTACGAGGATAGGTTGAATAGGTTGGGCCTATACACATTGGAGTTCAGAAGAATGAGAGGTGATCTTATTGAAACATATAAGATAATGAGGGGGCTCGACAAGGTGGATGCAGAGAGGATATTTCCACTCAGGGGAAACTAAAACTAGGAGACATAGTCTCAGAATAAGGGGCTGCCCATTTAAAATTGAGATGAAAAGAAATTTCTTCTCTCAGGGGTGTAAATTTATGGAATTTTCTGCCCCAGAGAGCTGTGGGGACTGGGTCATTGGATATATTTAAGGTGGAGATAGACAGATTTTTGAGCGATAAGGGAGTAAAACGTTATGGGGAGCAGGCAGGGAAGTGGAGCTGAGTCCATAATCAGATCAGCCATGATCTTATTGAATTGCGGAAGGGCCAAATGGCCTACTCCCGCTCCTATTTCTTATGTTATGAGTTTATATTTCTAACTCACTGAATTTTATGGGCCGACAGCTGCTCTTTGTGCTGTTCCCTCACCACTGGATAAATACTAAATCTGAACACAAGATCTGTTAGTACACAACATGAGAAACTGGGAACAATTTAAACTTCATACATGGCCCAGATGGTGCACACCTAAACAGCCCACCAGGAAAGAGTTTGCCAACGCCGAACATTATGAACTTCTAGCCACGGGGATGTCATAAGATGCTACATTCCTTCATCTGCAGGGGTGACCGATTATCCAACCAACAAGACCGTGGGAGCCGGATTACAATCCCATGGGCAAGTTTATGTTCCAAGCTGTGCTCCTCTGCCTGGACGTCTTTGTCACTAAGGTTCAGCTGCCTTTCATTTTCCATGTTTAAATCCCTTCATGGCGAAGAGGCTCAAAGGGCCTATTCCTGTTCTTATGTTCTTCCCCATCCTTAGCTTTGTCATTTCCCCCAGCGTTACAATCCATAGAATTCTCTGTTCCCCTGACTCTGGCTCCCTGTGCATCTAGCCTGGTCTTTTCCGAACCCCCACATTGGCAGCCATGTCTTCAGGCCCCACACTCTAGAATTGACTCCATAAATCTCTCTGCTTTGCCACCTCCCTCTGCTTCTTTAAGATTCTGTTTGACCAAGCTTTACATCACCTCCCAATAGTTCCTTCTGCTCAGCGATCATTTTTTTCCATATGCCTCTGAAGTACCTTCCACGTTAAAGACACTATATAAATGCAAGACCTTGTTGCAGTATTCCACAGAACTTTGGCTTGCATTTTATAAAATCATGATTCAGTAGGTTACAATGCATACCCTGGCCACAGTGTTATCACCTTAGCTGCAATCAGGATACTAAAAATAAATAATACATTTCTGTGCAACACTCTACAGTTCACATTGAGAAACAGTGTGAACAATTTTAATTAGATGACATGAATTTGGAGCAACTGTGCATGCCTATTCCAGAATCCTGAACTCAGATTTAGATATGAAGCATAGCCACATGGGTCAAGTACCAGAGAACCGTCCCTGATACCCGTGCAACCACAGTCATATTCAAGAAATGGTGGATTAGAAGAAATCATTAATTCAGGACGGGAGAGATGGGGCTTCAGAAAGTATAAATAGGAAAGACATGTGAAAAGGAGGGTTTCATCCAAGAGTTGAGACAAAGAATGTGACGAGTCGGGCAGGTTGAAAGGGTATCTGTGGGAGAACATTTTGGTGCTATTGATCTTAATTCAGTTAGATTAAAGGTAGTTATGGAAAAGGACAAAGATAGACCAGGAATAAAAGTTCTCAATTAGGGAAAAGTCAATTTTACTAAACGGAGATGTGATTTATTCAAAGTGGACTAGAAACAGCTACTTGAAGGTAAATCAGTGTCAGAGCAGTGGGAGGCATTCAAGGAGGAGATTGTGAGGGTTCAGAGCAAGTATGTTCCGGTAAAGAAAAAGGGTGGGACTAACAAATCTAGAGCCCCCTGGATGTCAAGGGGTAGGATAAAGAAAAAAAAGGGAGGCTTATGACATACCAAGGGCTCAACATAGTATGTAAGTACAGCAAGGAAGGCAAATGGAATGTTGGCCTTTATTGCAAGAGGGATGGAGTATAAAAGCAGAACAGTCCGGCCACACCTAGAGTACTGCATACAGTTTTGGTCTCCTTACTTGAGGGATACACTTGCATTGGAGGCAGTTGAGAGAAGATTCACTAGGTTGATTCCCGAGATGAAGGGGTTGACTTATGAAGAAAGTGTAGTAGGTTAAGGAATTACAGACAGGTTGTATGTAAAATATATGATAGGAAAATGAACTTTAGATTTTGAAGGAATACATAGAACAATTTGCGTTTAACACTTAAAGAATGTGAAGCAGGCTGCGAAAGCCCATAAAATCAACCCTGTAGAAATAAACACATTCCGAGAGGCAGAGATAACACATTCAAAGAAGCCAAGAGGGGGCCAAATGCTCGGAAAGATGAAGGGATCAGCTCACATAGTAGGCAGTCTGATAAGGGTTAAACCAATGTTTAACTGAACTAAATTCCTGTCTTTCATGTCAATAAATGTTTGTGCTTTGTGAATTGAATGTTTTCTTTGAACCAAATGCGGTAACAAATTCCGTTATTTGTCTCTGCCTTACATCTGTGTTATTTGTGACAATTAAATTGTCATTTCAAAGATTGTCGAGACATCTGTGTTATTGTCACAGGTAGCGTTCTCGATCACGGTCACTTCAAAAGATTCGTTATAGACCGGCCCACTAAAAACTGTATAAAGGCCGGTGAGACTTTTGGGTTTTTGAAAATTCTGTCTTGGGCAACTAAGAACAGACCTTCCCCTGCATATGCCGGAATAAATTGTTTCGAACCTCTCTCTTTGAGTCTGTTGTACATCGAGAGCGTCGATCCATTATCTCAGTGGATCCGCTAGGGAGAAGGAGATTTCTCCTCAACAAAGGTTTGAGCATGTTGGGCCTGTATGCGTTGGAGTTCAAAAGAATGAGAGGTGATCTTATTGAGACATAAGATAATGAGGAGGCAGAGAGGATATTTCCACTCCTAGGGGAAACTAAAACTAGGGGACAGTCTCAGAATAAGAGGCCGCCCATTTAAAACTGAGATGAGGAGAAATTTCTTCTCTCGGAGAGTTGTAAATCTATGGAATTCTCTGCCCCAGAGAGCAGTGGAGGCTGGGTCATTGAATATAGTTAAGGCAGAGACACAGATTTTTGAGTGATAAGGGAGTAAAGGGTTATGGGAAGCGGGCAGGGAAGTGAAGCTGAGCCCATGATCAGATCGGTCATGACCTTATTGATGGCGGAGCAGGCTCAAGGGGCCAAGTGGCCTACTCCTGTTCCTATTTCTTATGTTCTTAACACTATAGAAACCTTAAAGGAGTATAGAAAGTGCAGGGGTGAAATTAAAAAGGAAATTAGTAAAGCAGGAGAGGAAATAGCAAAGGCTCTTATCATTTTGCAATCCTCTCTGGCTATAGGTGTGGTGCCAGAGGACGGGAGAACTGCTAATGTTGTATCGTTGTTTAAAGAGGGAGAAAGGGCTAGACAGAGTAATTACAGGCTAGTCAGCCTAACCTCGGTAGTGGGAAAATTATTGGAAAAAATTCTGAGGATCAAGATAAATCTTCATTTAGAAAGACACGGATTAATCAAGGAAAGTCAGCATGGATTTGTTATGGGAAAATCGTGTGACTAACTTGATTGAATTTTTTTGAGGAAGTAACGGGGAGGGTTGCTGAGGGTAGTGCGTTTGATGTAGTCGATATGGATTTTAGCAAGGCTTTTCACAAGGTCCCATATAGCAGACTGGTCACGAAGGTAAGAGCCCATGAGATCCAAAGCAAAGTGGCAAGTTGGATCCAAAATTGGCTCAGTGGCAGAAAGCAAAGGGCAATGGTCGATGGGTGTTTTTGTGACTGGAACGCTGTTTCTAGTGGGGTTCTGCAGTGCTCAGTACTAGGTCCCTTGCTTTTTGTGGTATATATCAATGATTTAGACTTGATTGTAGAGGGTATGATTAAAAAGTTTGCAGATGAAACAAAAATTGGCCGTGTGGTTGATAATGAAGAAGAAAGCTGCAGACTGCAGGAAGATATCAATGAATTGGTCAGATGGGCAGAACAGTGGCAAATAGAATTCAATCCTGAGAACTGTGAGGTAATGCATTTGGGGAGGGCTAACAAGGCAAGGGAATACATAATGGTAGGACACGGAGAAGTGCAGAGGAACAAAGGGACCTTGGAGTGCAGGTCCACAGATCCCTGAAGGTAGGACAGGTAGAAACATAGAAACATAGAAAATAGGTGCAGGAGTAGGCCATTCGGCCCTTCTAGCCTGCATCGCCATTCAATGAGTTCATGGCTGAACATGCAACTTCAGTACCCCATTCCTGCTTTCTCACCATACCCATTGATCCCCTTAGTAGTAAGGACTACATGTAACTCCTTTTTGAATATATTTAGTGAATTGGCCTCAACAACTTTCTGTGGTAGAGAATTCCACAGCTTCACCACTCTCTGGGTGAAGAAGTTCCTCCTCATCTCAGTCTTAAATGCCTTACCCCTTATCCTAAGACTGTGACCCCTGGTTCTGGACTTCCCCAACATTGGGAACATTCTTCCTGCATCTAACCTGTCTAAACCCATCAGAATTTTAAACGTTTCTATGAGGTCCCCTCTCATTCTTCTGAACTCCAGTGAATACAAGCCCAGTTGATCCAGTCTTTCTTGATAGATCAGTCCTGCCATCCCGGGAATCAGTCTGGTGAACCTTCGCTGCACTCCCTCAATAGCAAGAATGTCCTTCCTCAAGTTAGGAGACCAAAACTGTACACAATACTCCAGGTGTGGCCTCACCAATGCCCCGTACAACTGTAGCAACACCTCCCTGCCCCTGTACTCAAATCCCCTCGCTATGAAGGCCAACATGCCATTTGCTTTCTTAACCACCTGCTGTACTTGCATGCCAACCTTCAATGACTGATGTACCATGACACCCAGGTCTCGTTGCACCTCCCCTTTTCCTAATCTGTCACCATTCAGATAATAGTGGATAACCTCACATTTATCCACATTATACTTCATCTGCCATGCATTTGCCCACTCACCTAACCTATCCAAGTCGCTCTGCAGCCTCATAGCATCCTCCTCGCAGCTCACACTGCCACCCAACTTAGTGTCATCCGCAAATTTGGAGATACTACATTTAATCCCCTCATCTAAATCATTAATGTACAGTGTAAACAGCTGGGGCCCCAGCACAGAACCTTGCGGTACCCCACTACCTGTCATTCTGAAAAGTACCCATTTACTCCGACTCTTTGCTTCCTGTCTGACAACCAGTTCTCAATCCATATCAGCACACTACCCCCAATCCCATGTGCTTTAACTTTGCACATTAATCTCTTGTGTGGGACCTTGTCGAAAGCCTTCTGAAAGTCCAAATATATCACATCAACTGGTTCTCCCTTGTCCACTCTACTGGAAACATCCTCAAAAAATTCCAGAAGATTTGTCAAGCATGATTTCCCTTTCACAAATCCATGCTGACTTGGACCTATCATGTCACCTCTTTCCAAATGCGCTGCTATGACATCCTTAATTATTGATTCCATCATCTTACCCACTACCGATGTCAGGCTGACCGGTCTATAATTCCGTGTTTTCTCTCTCCCTCCTTTTTTAAAAAGTGGGGTTACATTGGCTACCCTCCACTCCATAGGAACTGATCCAGAGTCAATGGAATGTTGGAAAATGACTGTCAATGCATCCACTATTTCCAAGGCCACCTCCTTAAGTACTCTGGGATGCAGTCCATCAGGCCCTGGGGATTTATCGGCCTTCAATCCCATTAATTTCCCCAACACAATTTCCCGACTAATAAGGATTTCCCTCAGTTCCTCCTCCTTACTAGACCCTCTGACCCCTCTTATATCCGGAAGGTTGTTAGTGTCCTCCTTAGTGAATACCGAACCAAAGTATTTGTTCAATTTGTCCGCCATTTCTTTGTTCCCCGTTATCACTTCCCCTGATTCTGACTGCAGGGGACCTACGTTTGTCTTTACTAACCTTTTTCTCTTTACATATCTATAGAAACTTTTGCAATCCGTCTTAATGTTCCCTGCAAGCTTCTTCTCGTACTCCATTTTCCCTGCCCTAATCAAACCCTTTGTCCTCCTCTGCGGAGTTCTAAATTTCTCCCAGTCTCCGGGTTCGCTGCTATTTCTGGCCAATTTGTCTGCCACTTCCTTGGCTTTAATACTATCCCTGATTTCCCTTGATAGCCACGGTTGAGCCACCTTCCCTTTTTTATTTTTACGACAGACAGGAATGTACAATTGTTGTAGTTCATCCATGCGGTCTCTAAATGTCTGCCATTGCCCATCCACAGTCAACCCTTTAAGTATCATTCGCGAATCAATCCTAGCCAATTCACGCCTCATACGTTCAAAGTTACCCTTCTTTAAGTTCTGGACCATGGTCTTTGAATTAACTGTTTCATTCTCCATCCTAATGCAGAATTCCACCATATTATGGTCACTCTTCCCCAAGGGGCCTCGCACAACGGGATTGCTAATTAATCCTCTCTCATTACACAACATCCAGTCTAAGATAGCCTCCCCCCTAGTTGGTTCCTCAACATATTGGTCGAGAAAACCATCCCTTATGCACTCCAGGAAATCCTCCTCCACCATATTGCTTCCAGTTTGGTTAGCCCAATCTATGTGCATATTAAAGTCACCCATTATAACTGCTGCACCCTTATTTCCTGTTTGATGCCCTCCCCAACATCACTACTACTATTTGGAGGTCTGTACACAACTTCCACTAACGTTTTTGCCCTTTTGTGTTCTGCAGCTCTAACCATTTAGATTCCACATCATAAGGTGGTCAAGAATACTTGCCTTTATTAGCCAAGGCATAGGATACAAGATTAG
This sequence comes from Pristiophorus japonicus, assembly GCF_044704955.1. NCBI lineage: Eukaryota > Metazoa > Chordata > Chondrichthyes > Pristiophoridae > Pristiophorus > Pristiophorus japonicus. The sequence goes on along the minus strand of NC_091989.1, from coordinate 22,887,129 downwards.
GGAGGTTATGCTTGAACTGTATAAAACACAGCTAGCGTACTGTGTCCATTTCTGATCACCACATTACAGGAAAGATGTGATTGCATTAGAGGGTACAGAGGAGATTTACGAGGATGTTGTATGGACTGGAGAATTTTAGCTATGAAGAAAGATTGGATAGGCTGGGGTCTTTGGAACAGAGGAGGCTATGGAGAGACCTTATTGAGGTGTATAAAAATATGAGGGTCTTAGATAGGGTGGGTAGGAAGGACCTATTTTCCTCAACAGAGAGGTCAACAACCAGGGGGCATAGATTTGAAGCAATTGGTAGGAAGTTTAGAGGGGATTTGAAGGGAAATTTTTCACCCAGGAGGATGGTGGGAGTCTGGGACTCTCTGCCTAAAAGAGTGGCACAGGCAGAAACCCTCATCACATTTTAAAAAGTACCTGGATATGCACTTGAAGTGCCGTTACCTACAAGGCTACGGACCAAGAACCGATTAGGCTAACATGGACACAATGGGCCAAAATGACCTCCGCCCGCGCTGCAAATTTCTATGATTTATGAGCCATTGGGCACCTTGGTTTGGGAAGAACCCTTATAGGTTAAATTATCCTGTCCATTATTTTACCCCAGGCCCACCCCTAAAAAGACAATAAAAAAGATATTTAAAGTGCTTTTCATAGAAACATAGAAAATAGGTGCAGGAGTAGGCCATTTGGCCCTTCGAGCCTGCACCGCCATTCAATAAGATCATGGCTGATCATTCCTTCAGTACCCCTTTCCTGCTTTCTCTCCATACCCCTTGATCCCCTTAGCCATAAGGGCCATATCTAACTCCCTCTTGAATATATCCAATGAACTGGCATCAACAACTCTCTGCGGCAGGGAATTCCACAGGTTAACAACTGTCTGAGTGAAGAAGTTTCTCCTCATCTCAGCCCTAAATGGCCCACCCCTTATCCTAAGACTATGTCCCCTGATTCTGGACTTCCCCAACATCGGGAACATTCTTCCCAAATCTAACCTGTCCAGTCCCGTCAGAATCTTATATGTTTCCATAAGATCCGCTCTCATCCTTCTAAACTCCAGTGAATAAAGGCCCAGTTGATCCAGTCTCTCCTCATATGACAGTCCAGCCATCCCTGGAGTCAGTCTGATGAACCTTCGCTCCACTCCCTCAATAGCAAGAATGTCCTTCCTCAGATTAGAAGACCAAAACTGAACACAATATTCCAGGTGAGGCCTCACTAAGGCCCTGTACAACTGCAGTAAGACCTCCCTGCTCCTGTACTCAAATCCCAAAGCTATGAAGGCCAACATACCATTTGCCTTCTTCACCGCCTGCAGTACCTGCATGCCCACTTTCAGTGACTGATGAACCATGACACCCAGGTCTCGTTGCACCTCCCCTTTTCCTAATCTGCCGCCATTCAGATAATATTCTGCCTTCGTGTTTTTGCACCCAAAATGGTTAACCTCATATTTATCCACATTATACTGCATCTGCCATGCATTTGCCCACTCACCTAATCTATCCAAGTCACCCTGCAGCCTCTTAGCATCCTCCTCACAGCTCACACAGCCACTCAGTGTAGTGTCATCGCAAACTTGGAGATATTACACTCAATTCCTTCATCTAAATCGTAAATGTATATTGTAAAGAGCTGGGGTCCCAGCACTGAGCCCTGCAGCACTCCACTAATCACTGCCTGCCATCCTTAAAAAGGACCCGTTTATCCCGACTCTCTGCTTCCTGTCTGCCAACCAATTCTCTATCCACGTCAGTACATTACCCCCAATACCATGCGCTTTGATTTTGCACAACAATCTCGTGTGCGGGACCTTGTCAAAAGCCTTTTGAAAGTCCAAATACACCACATCCACTGGTTCTCCCTTGTCCACTCTACTAGTTACATCCTCAAAAAATTCCAGAAGATTCGTCAAGCATGATTTCCCTTTCATAAATCCATGCTGACTTTGACCGATCCTGTCCCTGCTTTCCAAATGCGCTGCTATTTCATTCTTAATGATTGATTCCAACATTTTCCCCACTACTGATGTCAGGCTAACCGGTCTATAATTACCCGTTTTTGCTCTCCCTCCTTTTTTAAAAAGTGGTGTTACATTAGCTACCCTCCAGTCCATAGGAACTGATCCAGAGTCGATAGACTGTTGGAAAATGATCACTATTTCTAGGGCCACTTCCTTAAGTACTCTGGGATGCAGACTATCAGGCCCCAGGGATTTATCGGCCTTCAATCCCATCAATTTCCCCAACACAATTTCCTGCCTAATAAGGATATCCTTCAGTTCCTCCTTCTCACTAGACCCACTGTCCCCTGGTATATTCGGAAGGTTATTTGTGTCTTCCTTCTTGAAGACAGAACTGAAGTATTTGTTCAATTGGTCTGCCATTTCTTTGTTCCCCATTATAAATTCACCTGATTCTGACTGCAAGGGACCTACGTTTGTCTTCACGAATCATTTTTTCTTCACATATTTATAGAAGCTTTTGCAGTCAGTTTTTATGTTCCCAGCAAGCTTCCTCTCGTACTCGATTTTCCCCCTCTTAAATTAAACCCTTAGTCCTCCTCTGTTGAATTCTAAATTTCTTTCAGTCCTCAGGTTTGTTGCTTTTTCTAACCAAATTATACACCTCTTCCTTGGCTTTAACACTATTCTTAATTTCCCTTGTTAGCCATAGTTGAGCCACCTTCCCAGTTTTATTTTTACTCCAGACAGGGATGAACAATTGCTGAAGTTCATCCATGTGATCTTTAAATGTCTGCCATTGCTTATCCACCGTCAACCCTTTAAGTATCCTTTGCCAGTCTATCCTAGCCAATTCACGCCTCATACCGTCGAAGTTATCTTTCCTTAAGTTCAGAACCCTAGTTTCCAAATTAACTGTGTCACTATCCATCTTAATAAAGAATTCTACCATATTATGGTCACTCTTCCCCAAGGGGCCTCGCACAACAAGATTGCTAATTAGTCCTTTCTCATTACACATCTAGGATGGCCAGCTCTCTAGTTGGTTCCTCGACATATTGGTCTAGAAAACCATCCCTAATACACTCCAGGAAATCCTCCTCCACCGCATTGCTTCCAGTTTGGTTAGCCCAATCAATATGTAGATTAAAGTCGCCCATGATAACTGCTGTACCTTTATTGCACACATCCCTTATTTCTTGTTTGATGCTGTCCCCAACCTCACTACTACTGTTTGGTGGTCTATACACAACGCCCACTAGCGTTTTCTGCCCTTTGGAATTCCACAGCTCCACCCATACCGATTCCACATCATCAAGGCTAATGTCCCTCCTTACTATTACATTAATTTCCTCTTTAACCAGCAACGCCACCCCACCTCCTTTTTCTCTCTGCCTATCCTTCCTAAAGGGCAGACAGTGTAGAGAAGAGCTGTTCGTGCCACCAACCGTCCGATCGGGACTAATACCAGCTACCTGTCACGGTCATATGTCTACTATGTCTATCCTGATTGTGTGTTGTGCTTGACTATATTTGAACTACTACTCCTTAATAAAATGCCTTATGACTCCAAAGACCCTTTGGGCAACTTTGTATGACCTGTGATCCTAATCTTACAAGATGCATGGTAAGTGAAAGCAAAAAAACCCCACAAAAAACAATGAATGTAGTACTTTCGCATACTTCGCCCCATGGTCACTGTCCATGCCTGAGCCCAGAGTATTGGTAAGTTAGTTAAATCTGTGGTGGTGGCAGCGGGGGAAACATCATAGGTAATGCCATGAAAAGGAGGTTCTGGCCATAGCTCACTGTTTCTTTTGTGTGCCAACAGCAAAATGCACTTCAATGGTTAGTAGATTGAGACGAGTCTTTTCTGGGCTTACCTTTTTGCCAATCAACTTCTTCCGTAGAAATTCTCGGGCCTCAAACATGTAAGGAATGTCATAGAGGGGTCGCAGTTTCCTTCGATCCTAAGAATAAAATAAAAGCAATGAAAAATCTAGTTAAAACATTGTGAAAAGATACTGAAGAGAAGATGGGTAGCTATTTGAACAACAGTCTCATCAAAAGGAACACCACAACCAAATGGCATAAAATAGTGCTCATCAGGTCAAAATTGTAGCCTACAAAGTTTAATGAATTTTGACTCTTGGGATCTCATCATTTAAAAATATGGCCTCTCAAGTGCATTAAACCCATTGCTTTTTAACAGATATGCAACAAGCAGTGATTATTTGGTTTGCACTGTGACTACTGAATTTTAATTATTGAAGTTTACTATTTGAGTCAGATACCCCAATAACATTATATTGATAAGCTATGCCAATGTCCAAATGATAACTTTGTTTTCTCTGCTCTTCCCTCCAAACAAGTACAAAACCTTTATTCAGCAACATCCTTTTTTGGAAGGGGAGATCATGGCATCGCACTTAATATACAAAGTATACAGTAAGGAAGCAAAAGGGGAAATTGGGAATGTTAAGGAGGATTATGAAAGAAGATAGACAGTCAACATAAAGGCAAATACTTTCATAAACACAAAGGATAGCATTTTTTTTTAAATGGAATGGCCCACTGAGATAACGAGAGCCATCTTGTATTTGAGAGGGAGGGAGTGAAGAAATACTGAATCAGTATTTTACTTCAGGTGTTCAGGGTAAACAAAAGTGGGACTGTGGAAGTATTAAGGAGCATGTGGAAGAGCCACCGCTGGAGATAAATACTGAAAGGGACTCTTGTAAAGTTACTAGCAGAAGTAGAACAAACATCAGACCCAGATGATATTCACCCCAGAACACAGGAGGCAGTTAGGGAAGGAAATAGCCGAGGCACTAACTACAATTTTTACAAAAAATTGAAAGGCAAGTGGTGGTTAAGGGTTGGAAAGTGGCAAAATATTACACCATCTTTAAAAAAAAGAAATAAGTCAGAAAACTGTAGGCTAGCTAATCCTATGTAGGCCAAAGTAAACTTCCCAGGGAGGGTGTGGGGTAAGGGAAAGCATGGATTTGAGAGCACCTTTCATGGCACTTCATAGACAATTAAGTACTTCTGAAGTGGAGTCACTGTTATGTCAGCAAACACAGCATCCAATTTGTGCACAAAGTCCCACAAACCGCAATGAGATAGATGGCTATATGAAGAAATTCATAGGAATTACAACACAGAAACAGGCCATTTGGCCCAACCAGTCTGTCAGAATTTACTCTCCACGTAAGAAAATACTCCTCGTCATGTTTATCTAAATGATCCATTTCAGTGATGTGGTTGAGATGTAAATGTTGGCCACAAGGGCACTCCCTTTCCCTTCAAGTAGTGTCATTGGATCTTTTATGAAAGAAACTGCAGGCAGGTGGTTTAACATCTCAGCAAAAGACGTCAACCAAGATAGTGCAGCATTCCCTCAGTCATCATCATAATAGGCGGTCCCTCGAACGAGGATGACTTGCTTCCACGAGTTCACAGATGTTTCAATGAAGGACCCAATGTTCCAGTCCTGAACTCCAATTGAGGGGATAGAAGATGCCGGTGCGTGTATTTTTTTTAAACATGTGGTGACCATTGCACATCAGCCATCACAGGGCTGGACAGAGCTAGGCCTTTATCCAGTGGCAAGGGTTAACCAGGACAACGAGAAACCTGCTCTGCTGTACAGACCTCATGTGCACACATATTGCAATGTGGGCTAGCCCGTTATGTGGCAGATACCTCCAGATGACCATTCTTCATTTATCTGCCAAGACAGTGACTGTTAGAAGGCTGTCCAAAGGCATGGCACATCACATTTAGCTGCATTGTCCTCAACCTATTTTTTTTTTTTTTAAAACATGCAGAGGTCGTTCTCATTAATCCTATTGGCTATATGGGGAGACTGATTTAGCAGAACAAATGGTATAGTTGGTCTCTAACATCAGGAAGATAATTTTAGAGATTTCAACTGTTTCACTTTGAAAAATGGTTGAATTGGAGTATCTGAAAAGGGGATGTGTGTGTTATATGAATGCGCTGTTGGGTATGTCCACATATATAATATGAATGTGCTGTTGGGTATGTCCACATATAAATGACTGCACTAAACTTGCAGTGGTAAATTTCTCTGTCCCCAAGTGCAGAATTTTTCAGTTTACACTCATCAGTCATTGTCCCTGTAATAATTTATTATAGCCATAAACAATGTGCACTATCTCGAGTAGAAAACTCAACCCAATTGTCTTCTAATAAGTCCATCGTTGATAGTTGGCACGTAATTCAATGCAGAGAAATGTCAAACAGCATATATAGGGAAATTAAATATTCCTACATCCTTAATAGAATGGAGCAAGAGAGATTTAGAGGGGTAGATACATCCAATGTTAAAGACAAGTGCCGGTAGAATAGGCCATAAAGACAACTGATGTCTGGATTTAAATATGTACGCACACCTATTAAAAAAAAATTTATATTGAATTTACCCAAGACAGTGGTTCGGCCACAGTTGGAGAATGGCAATTCTGGATAGTCCATCAGAAGATAATAGAGCTGTGTTTTGTAAAGCTTCACTAGATTGATATCAAGAATGAGAGGCTATGATTATGAAGAGGTGGTCTCTCACCAGGATAGAGAAGGCTGGGTGGGGGGCATTAATGGAGTTTTCAAAATTCTGAAAGATTGAGTGTAAACAGCAAGAGCTTGCTTTTAATATTTGGCCAAATCAGTGACAAAGGGATATGGACTGAAGATTATGACCAGAACCAAACTTGAAAGGTTTTCCTTTTTCCTCACAGCTACTGAAGCAAAGATTACAACAATTAAAAAAGAATTGGATAAGTGTTTGAAAATAAATTAGGATAGTGAAAGGGCAGGAATACGAGATTAGATAGCTCCGCATTAACACATGCGCGATGGGTGGAATGGGCACCTCCAGTGTTGCGAATTTGGAGTGTGTGGTTTAACAGCCCCCGCCAAGATCTTAGTTTCCTCTATACCATACTACAGTAGTATTATTGTGCATCGGCTCCATTTAAAAAAAAACATACCTGCCCGATAGTAGGAGCAAGAAATCAGACAAGGAGTAAAGTAGCCAGAATATTCGTACGCCATACAAGGACAGAAGTTTTAAAAAGCTAACAAAGTTCTCAAACTCAATAATATAATGCAGAAGTACAGATTTAGATCTCCAAAAACTGCAAATCTTCAATTAAAATGGAAAAATGCACAACAGACTGGTCAGTACCTGAAGGAGAAAAACGAGTTCCACCTAAAAATGTTAACCTTCGAACAAAATAAATGGCGACAATCAACATTTTGAAACATTTCTCTTTCAGATGGCGTCTTGACCTGCTGTGCACTTAGCAATTTTATTATAGAAATAATCTCACTGATTTTAAGATCCAGCATCATGCTGCCTTCCCTCCCATCAAACATAGCATCAGCCTTAAAAAGCATTTCTAAATTTACTTTAACAAAAATAGTCACAAACCCATTGAGTATGAAAATATAAAAAGGAGGCATATGTCTTAATTTGGCATCAGTTAGCATCGCAATTCCACCAACAATCTGGAAGTGAAGTTCCAAACAAGGTAATACTCCTGCTACCCAACCAGGGCTGTTATTTTCTAAGTGGGTGGGCTAAACAATGTACAGTTGGACCTGGTTTCCAGCCAGCGACATAGCTTTGCACAACATGGAGATTTCACACTAGTGAGAAATTTCGGTTTTAAAAAAAAAACACCAACTACCCAACTGTTACAAACACAATTTTTAAAATTTAATCCTGTGTTTTGTTTTGAAAATAAACTTCCTTGCAGTGCATTTAAAATGTTAGTTTTGACATATTTTCTCCAATGCTTAAGGGGATGTTGCTGCTTCGCTTGTTGATCAAGCATTCCCAGATCAGCTGTAACAAATAATATTCATTCTATACTGCCCCAATAAGCACACTGGTCAGATGCAGGGTAAATCTTCAACACTGCCCCAAAAAGATGCTTTAACCCCAACCATTCTGGAGCACCAAGTATATTTTCAGAGTGTAGCTATGCAGCACAAAAACACAAAGCTTGAACATCCTTAGTCGACTGCAATGTTTGCAATTTTAATGCAAATTTTTTGGACATCACATGGGAGTCATCACTTCTGTAAAAGCCATGTGCTTGACCAAATAACTTCAAAGAGGAATCAACCAATGTTAGACTTATGGTCTGTTCAGAAGTCCAAAGGCCTAAGCCTCATTCTGTTCTGATCACAGAGCACAGAATGGGACACGAGGATGGGCTCCAAAAAAATGGAAACCGCCTCTCCTTAAAAAAAATCATCTTCAATTATAATCTTCAAGATGAATTTCTATGACACGTTCTTTTTTATTGATCCAACATCAAGCCCTCAGCAACAGTGGGTACAAAACTACTCTATGATGCCTCCCCTTTTCTCATTCAAGTCAACAATTCCTTGTTGAGTTGGGATCATATGGGTGGAGGGCACCCTCTACTACTTCATTCTTCATCTTTGACAGCAAGTATAGGCAGGCTATTTGAGCAGAGTCTAATTCTGTCCTCACTTGATGTCCATAGAAGAGCACTGACAGCAGAGGACGCTGGACAGCAACTCAGCAAGGGGAACTTCGGCTAATTTTCCCCTCCCTAATCTAGAGCGTTGAAGCCAATTCGAGTGGGCTTACCATTGCCCTGGCTGAGGTCAGCTAACAGCCCAGAGAACAAACCCAAGACCTTCTTGTCTAATGGCTCAACTGTTCACTAAATAAACTAATCCAAACGGAGGAAGCATAGGCCGCACAATGTAAAGGTATCATAAGACAGAACATATGTTGAGAGCCAAGAGGAAAGAAACCCTTCAATAGATTGACATGTATCAGCAAATGGGATCAGAATCAACAGCTTTGTCTTGAAGTCTAAGTACAGAGGTCCTTAAGAAATTAACAGGCATGTTTTGTTTCATTGTGGTTAATGTAGATGCTGAATGTCATAGCTTGTGTGAGGCCCTACAGTGGCGATTGCTTTGCAAGAGAAATCCTGGCTTTGGAACATTTTTTTCCACCACTGGTGCAATTAATAAATCAAGACCATGGCAGGAAAGGAAAACGAGATTCACAAAGCACCATGTGCAAGGCTAAAAAGAAAAATCTTTCATAGCTGCAGATTTCACCAAGAGATGTCGAGAACTCCAGTCAATACAAGCACAAGCCTCCTGTTCAAGTGCTTAATAGCTTGATTGTTGTAGCTTTTAACAACCTGAACATGACAAGTTGAGTTTTGGTTCAGTTGAAATGAAGCAAATAAGTGGGATGAGACGGCAAACATGTTGGGTGGGCAAGATCTGATCCAATTTTATGGACCAAACTGTAGGTGTTTCACCTTTCCTTGGGCTCAGGTCAGGCACAATGTCCTATGTGCACCATTCTGTTCTCGTGCTTCAGTGAAACAGACGCACGTGTAGATAAGACGAGTCAGAAAACCACTTGCTCACCTGTGTAGTCTGTTCCATTTTTAAGACCGCACATGTGCTGCCTATCACTGTGACATCCTGAATGCAAGATGTTACAGCATCAACTTGCTGAATCAGACACTGGGTTTACTGGGCAGGCTCAGCAGCTCCGGGAACTAACAGTAATCGTGAGATTTAGATACATTCTGCTCTCTTCTGCCACCTGGTTTGCAAAACCAGGCACATTTGTCTTTGGAACTCCAAAATGAATGGGAATTCATATTGGCGTTAGTGCCAAAACAATGTTAGAGCTTTATTTAAACTCAGACTTGAGCACCTAGTGCTTCAATTCAACAAAGCTCTCGAAGACATGTGGCAGTCTGGAGACAATTCCTTTAACATAAACTGAGCAAACTTCTTTCTAGCCAACCTCATCAAGGAGATTGAGATCTAGCTCAGTAAAAATTAGAACTTCAAAAATTTGAAAAAACTTAAAATTTATTCTCTAACACAATCTTTGCAAAACAAAGACAACTATTTCCCCCCCCACCCCAAAAAAAAACACAGCAATTTCACAGCTATGATTAATTCCGTTTTCAAAAGATTGCTGGTATACATAACTGATTTATAATTCTTTTTGCAGCTAAATCTAACTTAAAATACACAATATTCCTCTCACCAAGAAATTTAATGTCACATCTCCAAAGCCAAACAGTGAAATAATAGGGAACAATTAACAAGTTTCTGGAAACTAACAAGCTTTTATCGGGACTGTAATGCAAAGCAAACTGTCATTATTAAAACCACATTTCAGAAAAAAACAGTTGCAAAAGAATTTCAATTAGTTCCAATATCTTTTATTGTTTTACATTTCTTTTCAAAAATGCATTTTTAATCAAAGCACTTGAAGAAACATCTAAAAGTTGGGTTAACACTCTAGCCTTGTGGGTCACATATTAAGTTTAAATTTCTGTTCCCATTAATATTTATATACTTCAACTTGATGTTTTATTTTAGGACTTATTAGAGTATGAGACAGCTACCCAAAGAGTAGCCCTTTCCAAACAACTAAGTCCACAAAATTTAAACAGGCAAACCTGCAAGAAAGAAATAAGCTGCTAGATGCTCAGGTTTTGAGGGTTACATTGACAGGGTTCAGGGACAACAGTTTGGAAACCAATGGTCTGGAAGAGAACAAAAAAAATGACGACTAAAAACATTAAGAAAGGGAAGATAGACTATGAAAGTAAACTAGCACAAAATATAAAAACAGATAGCAATAGTTTCTACAGGTATATAAAAAGTAAGAGTGGCTCAAATAAATGTTGGTCCCTGAGAGAACGAAACCAGGGAATTAGTGATGGGGAAAATGGAGATAGCAGAAACTCTGAAAAAATATTGTGTATCAGTCGTTACGGTAGAGGACACTAAAAATATCCCAACAGTGGATAGTTAAGGGGCTATGGGGGGGTGGGGGGGAAAGAGAAGGAACTTACCACAATCACTAAGGAGGTGGTACTCAGTAGGATAATGGGACCAAAGGTGGATAAATTATCTGGACCTGATGGCTTGTATCCTCAGGTCGAGAGAAGTAGCGGCAGGGATACTGGATGCATTGGTTGTAATTTACCAAAATTCCCTGGATTCTGGGGAGGTCCCAGCAGATTGGAAAACTGCAAATGTAGTGCCCCTATTTAAAAAAAGGAGGCAGACAAAAAGGAAGCAGACAAAAAGGAGGCAACTATAGACCAGTTAGCCTAACATCTGTGATTCGGAAAATATTGGAGTCTATTATTAAAGAAGCAGTAGCAGGACATTTGGAAATGCATAATTCAGCCAGGCAGAGTCAACATGGATTTATGAAGAGGAAGTCACGTTTGACAAATGTGCTGGAGTTCTTTGAGGATGTAACGAACAGGGTGGATAAAGAGAAACCAGTGGATGTGGTGTATTTGGACTTCCAGAAGGTATTTGATAAGGTGCCACATAAAAAAGTTACTGCACAAGATAAACGTTCACGTGGTTGGGGCAATATATTAGCATGGATAGAGGATTGGCTAACGAACAGAAAATCGGGATAAACGGGTCATTCTCGGGTTGGCAATCAGTAAATAGTGGGGTGCCACAAGGATCAGTGCTGGGACCCCAACTATTTACAATCTATATTAATGATTTAGTCGAAGGAATTGAATGTAATATCTCTAAGTTTGCGGATGACACTAAGCTGGGTGGCAGTGTGAGCTGTGAGGAGGATGCCAAGAGGCTGCAGGGTGACTTGGACAAGTTAGGTGAGTGGACAAATGCATGGCAGATGCAGTATAATAGATAAATGTGAGGTTATCTACTTTGGTGACAAAAACAGGAAGGCAGATTATCTGAATAGTGACAGATTAGGAAAAGGGGAGGTGCAATGAGACTCGAGTATCATGGTACATCGGTCATTGAAAGCTGGCATGCAGGTACAGCAGGCGGTGAAGGCGGCAAATGGCATGTTGGCCTTCATAGCGAGGGGATTTGAGTATAGGAGCAGGGAGGTCTTACTGCAGTTGTACAGGGCCTTGGTGAGGCCACACCTTGAATATTGTGTAGTTTTGGTGTCATCGGAGGAAGGACATTCTTGCTATTGAGGGAATGCAGCAAAGGTTCACCAGACTGATTCCTGGGATGGCAGGACTGACATATGAAGAAAGACTGGATCGACTGGGCTTATATTCACTGGAATTTAGAAGAATGAGAGGGGATCTCATTGAAACATTTAAAATTCTGACGGGATTGGACAGGTTAGATGCAGAAAGACTGTTCCCGATTTTGGGGAAGTCCAGAACCAGGGGTCACAGTCTAAGAATAAGGGATAAGCCATTTAGGTCCAAGATGAGGAGAAACTTCTTCACTCAGAGAATTGTGAACCTGTGGAATTCTCTACCACAGAAAGTTGTTGAGGTCAGTTTGTCAGATATATTCAAAAGGGAGTTAGATGTGACCCTTGCGGCTAAAGGGATCAACGGGTATGGAGAGAAAGCAGGAATGGGGTGCTGAAGTTGTATGATCAGCCATGATCATATTGAATGGTGGTGCAGGCTCAAAGAGCCGAATGGCCTACTGCTGCACCTATTTTCTATGTTTCTATATTTAACGACTTGGATGAAGGGACCGAGTGTAAGGTAGCCAAGTTTGCTGACGATACAAAGATGGGAGGAAAAGCAATGTGTGAGGACTCAAAAAAACCTGCAAAAGGACAGACAGGCTAAGTGAGTGGGCAAAAATTTGGCAGATGAGAGTATAATGTTGGAAAATGTGAGGTTATGCACTTTGCAATTTTTCTCCATTTAAATAATAACTTGCTCTTTATTTATTTCTGCCATAGTGCTGCAGTACAGCAGGACCTGGGGGTCCTGGTGCATGAAACACAAAAGGTTAGTATGCAGGTACAGCAAGTGATCAGAAAGACCAATGGAATCTTGGCCTTTATTGCAAAGGGGATGGAGTATAAAAACAGGTAAGTCTTGCTACAATTATACAGGGTATTGGTGAGGCCACACCAGGAATACTGCGTACAGTTTTGGTTTCCATATTTAAGAAAGGATATACTTGCTTTGGAGGCAGTTCAGAGAAGGTTCACTAGGTTGATTCCGGAGAGGGTGATTCTGGAGATGAGGGGGTTGACTTATGAGGAAAGGTTGAGTAGGTTGGGCCTCTACTCATTGGAATTCAGAAGAATGAGAGGTGATCTTATCGAAACATATAAGATTATGAGGGGGCTTGACAAGGTGGATGCAGAGAGGATGTTTCCACTGATAGGGAAGACTAGAATTAGAGGGCATAATCTTAGAATAAGGGGCCGCCCATTTAAAACTGAGATGAGGAATTTCTTCTCAGAGGGTTGTAAATCTGTGGAATTCGCTGCCTCAGAGAGCTGTGGAAGCTGAGTCATTGAATAAATTTAAGACAGAGAGAGACAGTTTCTTGAGTGATAAGGGAATAAGGGGTTACTGGGAGCGGGCAGAGAAGTGGACCCAAGTCCATGATCAGATCAGCCATGATTTTATTGCATGGCGGAGCAGGCTTGAGGGGCCGGATGGCCTACTCCTATTTCTTATGATCTTATAACTTACTGGTCAAAGTAGACTCCCATTTGCCTTTTAAAAAAAGACTGCAGAATATACTTTCGTACATGATTGCAAATTCATGGTATGAGTGTTAAGATGGGGGCTTGTCTTAAGAGTATAAAACCAAGGATTGCAGTTGGAGGAGAACTTGCTGCTGTTCAGACCCTCATCGTTGAACAACCCTAACTGCCCCAATCTCCAGTCACACCAACCTTCCGTGCCGAACATGTTTATTGGTAAATAATCTCAGTTGGCCCTTGCCATCACTCAGTTGCCTTTTCCATCTCTCTTACCCCAGCCATTACTGTTCGCCTTATTATATCCTTCCTTCAACCCCACTTCTTTCAGCAAGCACCTATGGTGGGAACTCCCAAAGTCAGTTAAAAGTACACTTGAATGTCCAGAATTTCCCAAGACCCATTCTTAACCCACTTGCTCAAGAGCCAGAGGATGGCAGAGTACATGAAAGTGACTGGAGGGATTTAAGGGCAGGAGCTATATTTGAGGCACTGGAGAACCAGAAGTCAACGTAGAACAGCAAGAACAAGGCTGATGGTGATGGTGCAGGATTGGATACAGGCAGCAGAGTTTTGGATGAAAAATTAATGAAGAGTGGGAATTTGGGCGGCTCCAAACTTCCCCAGCTTTAATACATCAAATAATCCACCTCCTCCTCCTCCGTGTAGCTACTTCAGTCTATAACGATGCACCAACTAAAATTGAAATAACCCTTTGAGGACTTCATGGCATTCTTTTGCGTACAAGAAGAAAAGGTAAGCATTTGATTGTTCAATACGGTTTATGGAATGCCCCCGTGTAATATTTGAAGGAACTCTTCAAGGAGAGGTACACATTATAGATAGCTGACTGAGTTATGAAGCAATATTTCAATTCAGTGTTCTGGATGACATCACATTGTCAGCAACGTTAGAATGTTTCATAAACAGACTTAATATACATACACAAACCTTTAGTTGGCAGTCTCTGTGTTAGAAACAAAATGTTAAAAGACCAATCCAAACTACATTTCAATGGCATACTCGAGTCCAGATGGTACGAAGACATGTATGGGGACTTGAGTGGCAGACGGGTCAAGTTTTGGGCAAACGTTTTGGGAGACGGGCAAAGGTAGTGGAGGTAGGCCGTCTTAATGAGAGTTTTGTGGTCGGAAGCTTAACTTAGGTCGAAAAGGACATCAAGATCGTCAACCATCTGCTTCAGTGCAAGAAGAGGAATGAGGAAGTGGTGAGGGAGCAAAGACAATGGGCCAGAATTTGCTGTCAAAAAAAGGCAAAATTTATTAATGTGCAAATCGTTCAGCAACTTGTGGCCAATTAAATTCGCTGTAAAGTGTTAAATCGGATACTTAACAGCTTAAGTAATGACAAGATTTATGTTCCTGCAATGCCATTCAACCTCTCCAGCCCAGAAAGAGAAGTGAAACTGTGGAGTCACCTGCCTAAAAGGTAGTGAACAGTTAAAAGATTTTTTTTTTATAAATGTAATTTTTTTTCCTCCAAATTCTTATTTTTCCTGTGCCTTTTTCCCTCAATCCGATCTTTCCTTCCCTCACTATTTCTTTTTCTGTACCTCACTTGACTAATTCACCCCATTTCCTTTTCTGTCATTCGTTTCTTTCTCAGTCCTTGAATCTCGTTTGTTAAGGAGATACACTGTTGGTCCCGTTGTTCACCGAGGTCCCAGATGGCTCGTTGCCCTCGCCGCACCATCAGCTTGTACTTCCAGCCATTTGCAGCACAAAGAATTTTAGGGCTGATGGGTGAGTGAATAAGTCTAACGGGGCACACCGCAAGATGCCCCACTCCAGCAAATTCTGGACCACTGGCTTTGGTCTTAAGTCATCTTACTGTTGTGTGAAAAATGGTTGTCATGTTTGCCTATACACTAACAAGCACTGGGGCTTTAATTCATTGCATCTGAAGTGATTTGAAATTTTTAACATGCATGATAAACAACGTTGTTGGGAATGTCCCAAGGGGAGATCAAGGAGAGGTTATCCCCATGCCATACCTTGGTACTAGTTTCATGAGCAACATTATCAAGACGTTTGGGGATAGCAGATCACCACTTTTTCAACTGAAGAGCATCAGCATGTGATGACCTACAGAAAAAAATTGCCGAACTTGTCTAGCTTGACTGCCACCAATTCCAAGGATCACAATCCAGCTTTTCTTCTACTTTCATCACAAAGCAGAAGCGCTGACTACTGAAATCACAAACTGAGGCATCACTGTCTACATACTTCACCTAGTCAACTAGCAATACAACCTTATTCTCAAAGGAATGGGTCATTTACAGACTTTCTACAGGAAGGAAGGATGGAAATGGAGTGTAAACAAAATACCCCTTGGATACATTTCTTCTGTAAAATAGTTAACCCTAATGATGAATCCCCAATTCCCAGCACACATTAAAAAGTGGCTTTCATTTATTCAAAACATCTATTGCTTTGAGTCTGTAATGCTCTTAAGAATATGCAAGAGTTAGCTCCACTGCACTTTATTTCACATTTTATAATGTTCTGCAGAAGTGAAGAACCCCCACTGCTTGCCATATTGGAGTGCGTATGGGTGGTTTTATATTGCCGTCTGTAGTTGACCTAATGTGCAATTTAATTAGGGGAAAAAAAATCAAATCCATTCGGAAGAAAGTCCTCAGTGAAAGTTACATTTACAACATTTCTGGTGGGGAATTGACACAGCTGACGTATACCTACACAACTCATGTAAAACAGTTCAGGTACTCTTGCATCAATAAAACTTTTCCAAGATGCCTGGGCACAGGGATACACACAGCTGCTGCAGATAATGACAACCATTTAACCAGCTGTGAATGGCTGAATACCATTGGGATACCTTAAAAGGGGATATACAGATTTAAATTTAAATTTGTGCACTGGATCTCTCAGCAGATTAGAGTACCCCCAGTTGCTTCCAAGGACTTGGGGAAAAATCCTGCCCAAACAGACATGATAAAAAGTCCCTCCTCTTCATTAAACGATTCATGTAAAATGCATTTGTAAATTGGCAGAGAAAAGTTCAGAGCTAAAAAGTGTCCATTATTTGGCACAAATTGGCAACCTCCAAGGAAATGGAGATGGCAGTGGTATCATCATAGGCAGTCCTACGTTTCGAGGATGACTTGCTTCCACGTCAAAAAGGGATGACTTCACAGATTTCAATGAAGTACCTAATATTCCAGGTCCCGAACTACATGTTTAAGGGTGGAAGATGTCTGTGCAAGGATTTTTAAAAAAACATCTCAACAGGATTTACCAACCATAGGCATAGTAAGCAGTGTAAAGGTATTGGCCCACTTAAAATTATAGTGTGAAGCTAGAATTCAGGGACCAATAGTTATTAAATCACAGCTTGAATCACTTAAGCCCTGATGTGACATTAAAGCTAGTAAATTACAGTTTAAATTTCATAATGGGTTTTTGTTCTTGTGTTGGTTGGTTACCAAGCAACCATTATTGCAATGGGATACTTCACCTGTAAAGATGCCTGTCTTCCCTACCTGGTCTGGCTTACACGTGACTCCAGTCATACACCATGGTTAACTCTTAATGCCACTAGCAAGCCACTCTGTTGTAAACAAACACTGCGAAGTTCTAATCACCACAGTGACTGTTGATTGAAGAGGGCCCACCATCACCTTTGGCCAACTCCGGGTGGGCAATAAAAGCTGCCTTGCCAGTCTCTTTCAGAACTCCAGTGCAACGCTAACTGGCAAGCTGCTGGTGCTCCAGTATTATTAGTCGCTGATTGGATCATGGGCAGGTACAACATGAGCGGCGAGATTGGGGTGCAGGAGCGACGTGATCAGGGCCCAGGAGAGGCGTGAGTTCGGGCCCAGAGGCAACACGGGCCAGCCCACACTGCAATATGTCTGTGCACTAGGTTCGTGCAGGAGAGCTGGTTTCCAGGTGAAGTAAGGACAGCACTGTCTGGAGACTGCTATCAAGTTGGAGGTACAATGCTGGCCACAATAGAAGATGCTCGAACTTGCATCTAACCTGTTCATGCCTAGACCTCCAACTACTGGCACAAGAAAGCAGGAAATTCCAACATAAAAAATTTACCTTAAACAAAATTTAGACAGAACACCATGAGAGCATAGGGTATTATAGACCACAAATGAGGAGTCTAACAGCATAAACATTAGGAAGCCTAACAGTTTGCTACACTAATGAAGTGAGAGTAAAAATCAATGTTAAATGTACAACAGAAACGCGCTCAGTTTCAGAATTACCTGAAGTTCAAATTCCACTTTGTTTTAATCTAACATGCCACAGAATTTCATTGGCGACAGTGAAACGCAGTTTGTTATTTAATACAAACAGGCACAATGATGCAGACCAATCAAAAATGTGCAGCTTAGCGTCAAATCCTTTTGAAAGCTCCACATTTTATTAAGAGACCTGCAATTAGGAGTTTAAATTATCACTTCAAAAGTGTTCATATCCAGGCAATTACATTTTTTCATGAAGTTATACTCTTTTGGGAGGGGGAGGGGTCTGTTGTAGGGCTGAAAAGGAAGAATCGTCTACCAATTAGTGTCCTCAGTGACTGCTTAGCATAGATTAAACTGTAATTATCTTTTCAACTGAATAACTCGCAGTTTTCATTGTCGTGGTCTGATTCCCTCCGCCACCCCGCACCCCCCCCCCCCCCGGGCAAGTCTAAAACAATTCACAAAGCCACCCCCGACATACTGTGGATCATGAACATGCGATCTGAAAGCACTTCATACTAATCTGCTGGTTCACCAGTGCCTCTTACATTTATACAGCGCCTTTAATATCATAAAACGTTCCAGGGTGCTTCACAGGAGTGTTATCAAACAAAATTTGAAAACTATCCACAAGTATTGGGACAGGTGACCAAAAGCTTGGTCAGGGCTAGGTTTTAAGGAGAAGGAGAGGTAGAGAGGTAGAGAAGCAGAGAGGTTTAGGGAAGGAATTGCAGAGCTTAGGGCCTAGGCAGCTGAAGGCACAGGTACCAATGGTGGAGCGATTAAAATCAGGGGTGCACAAGAGACCAGAATTGGAGGTGTGCAGAGATCTCCAAGGGTTGTAAGGCTGGAGGAGGTTAGAGAGATAGGGAGGGGCAAACAAGGATGAGAATTTTCAAAATCGACCAGGAGCTGATGTAGATGATGGGCGAATGGGAATTGGTGTGAGTTAGGATATAGGCAGCAGAGTTTTGGATGAGCTCAAGTTTACTGAGAGTGCAAGAGAGGCTGGCCAGGATCGTGTTCTAATCTTAAGTCACAATTCAATTCAGCACAGCGAGACCTACTGAGCCAAACTGACACTTATGCTCATAGTGCACTGTGTGCAGGAAACATATCCTGGCTGACAATGCACACCAGCATAAAAGGCGGCACTCCTCCTCAACAATATAGCCTTTGTGGGTACCAAATGATGAGGTCAGATGTGCAAAGGTCAAGCTCCACCATTGGGTCACTATCACCAGTAGCAGTGATATATGTTAGAGGGGGCTTAGACTTTCGAGGTCACTGCTGTTCGGAAGCTCAAGCAGGAATGCAAAAGTGTTATGGGGGAAGGGGGTGGGGGGAGTAAAAAGAGAAAAAGGAGACGACAATTGAGGTTGGAACTTTATATTATACCTGGACTCAATGCCAACTTGGTGTATAATTTTGAAAGTGCGAGTCAGACCTCTGCATACTTGCCGACAGGAGAATTCAAGTTTCTTGTCTCTCACCAATGTTTTATCCCAATTGTAATTTACATTTTGGTATAAGAGGTTAAGAAAACTTTGAATATATTTATACCATTTCATGCTGTGTGCACCAGTCAGGTAGTTGAACTCAACCACATCACTGTGCAGCAACCATCTTAGAGAATAGTAAAATTCCCACCAAGTTAAGGCCCCACAGAATAAAGCCATTATGTTGTCTCAATCTTTAAATAATTACTTGTGAAATCAGTCAGCACTTTGCATAAACAAAACAGATTCATTGGTAAATGAGTCATTCAGGTACATATATTTTTTGGTGAGCCGCCAAACCCCATTATGCAGATGCACTGGAAAAAAAACATGAAATACTTTCAATCCTTGGAATGCATTACATCACGGACATGAAAACTCCATTAGTTAGTGAACAAACTATAGGCTTTTAATTTCAACATCGGTGCTAATATTTTGTGGACAGGACTAGAGTATGCTGTGAACAGGTAAAATGGGGGCATGGGTGAGAGGGGCTGGGAAGAGAGAAATAAGGGAAGAGAAAAGAGAGAAATAAGGGGAGGAGAAAAGAGAAAACTGGTGGTACACTGGGTTATTAACTAGCTTTTCACCTCTGGGATCCCATGTTCAAATCCAGCACAGACTGAACGTTTCTTTTATCGGTTACCTGTGCAGGTG
Source organism: Pristiophorus japonicus (assembly GCF_044704955.1). NCBI lineage: Eukaryota > Metazoa > Chordata > Chondrichthyes > Pristiophoridae > Pristiophorus > Pristiophorus japonicus. The sequence continues at coordinate 22,867,219 of NC_091989.1, read as the reverse complement.
CTATGTGAAGAGAATTTGGCCAGTCTCCATATCGTTCCTAGTGGGTATGGTCTCCAAAACAAAACTAGCCAATGTGGCACTAGTTGACAATCTCACTCAAAGGCCAAGGATGTAACAAATGTCACACGAGTGTAGCAGGGGTACTTGTGAGGGTGAGGTTGAGGCACGATTCTGGGGCAGAGTAGAGAGAGCTTTCCTTGAACTCTGGCTGTGCTACACATGACCCGAGAGTGTTTCACGCTGATACTGAGTGCCTGAAATACAAAGAGTTCCAATACCCCAAGAAAGCCCCCAAAATTTACTAGACCATTTTATGCATGCATTTAACAGGGGAGTGGAAGAGAATGTGGGGAGAAAGAAAGAAAATGGATAGAGATTGTTAATTTTTTGGCCTACAGAGCACTCAATGCATACAAAAACAAGTTCAAAGAACACTATGAATTACACTATTTATTCAGTGCCAAATATTTGTGCAAATAATTTGCAGCAATTCTGCCCCTTGATAAAAAGGTGTAAATGGGTAAAGAGAACTAATGACTGTTATTAAGTAATTTATTTACAAAGCCTGGAGCAGTTTGCAATCCTTTTCCTTACATCTTCTCTTCCTCACTCCACCAGAACAACTCTGTTCCAGCGGCTCAGAGAAAACTGCTCGTCTCCTTGCTTGCTGGATGATTAATGATTACACGGTGAATGTGACATCTATGATGGAGTATTTTTCATTGAAGCCTATTCGCAGCGCACACATTCGCTAGGACATTCCTCCACCCTCGCGTCCTCCAAAAGAACTGCACAAAAAGATAATGATGGTTCATAGTAGGGGGTGGGGAATGTGTCGGATCAACAGACAAGCACCACCAACAGCAGGTAGTCAACAGACAACAGATGGTGAAAGAAAATGGCAAAATCAGAAGTGTAAGTCACCTTCCTTTTTTTTTTTATCTTACTGAGGGAATAAAAGCCCAGTTATGAGTAACCTGCAGTGAACTTTTTTCCAGAATGCACAGGTGATCTACCATCACACAAACCTTCGTCACCTCAACACACACTTCACCAGCCAAAAAAAGAAAAATTAGACAACTCCATCAAAGTATTATTGATTTCATACACCGTGCCAGATACCAATGGGGCTGTGCATGCAATGTTAATCTCAAGCTTCTGTCCCCAGCAGCAAAAAAACCATGGTCATATTTAGTGTTTTACTGCACTGAAAGACTGCAGGATGATGGGGAGGAAGAGGAGGCTGCAGAGGTTGACTTTGTCTGTCAGAACAAATTTCAGTAACGGGCTGCATCTCTGGCTCCAAGCTTCCCCAGCTTTATTACATCAAGTAACCCTCATTTAAAGAGACAGGTTTTTCTGCCCTCCTTCTCATCTTGTGGGCTCCCATGTAGATACTTTATCCTGCAACCGTACACCAACTAAAATTTCAATAATCCTTTGAGGACTTCAGGACATGCTCGTGTGTATAATTTTCATTAAGAAAAAGGAGGAGTTTGATTGTTCAGTAATGTTTATGGAATGCTCCCACGTAAAATTTGAAGGAACTCTTCAAGGAGAGGTACACATTAGATAGCTGCCTGAGTTATGAAGCAATATATCAATTAAGTATTCCAGATGACATCAAATTGTCAGCAAAATTAGAACATTTCATAAATAGATCCTTACTAAATATACACAAACCTTTAGTTTGCAGTCTGTGTTGGAAACAAAGTGTCAAAAGGTCATGCCAAACTACATTTCAAGTGTTCCCTGCAAATCAGAAATAACAGTCTTGAACATGCTGCACACTACTCCATCCATTTGATTAGAATTTAGAGTAATTGAAAAGGGGAAGGCCATACAAGTTCAACATCTTGATTTGCCAACGTGCAATCAAGATTCACAAAAAAGAAGAATGTTCACAGTAAACTAGTCACAACAGCAGTGAACTGCAACAAAAAAAAACACCCAAGGCAACTGTTTTGCCACTGGCACACATCACTGAAATGAAACGGTGCACATTAACCCTTTTAAGTACTGAATGTCTTTTGGAACTTGCACGTTTTGTTAACTGCCAAAAATGATGTTAGCAATTTCTCTGTACAATATAGTTTTAATGTGAAATACAGTAGGAACCTTGTGGTACCAGTTTTTTTTTTGTTGGGGGGGGGGGGGGCAGGGTGGCGGGGGAGGGGAAGAGAAAGAGAAAAGGCAGAAAATTATGTTGGAAGAATTTACTTTTTTTTTAAAAAGCAGCAAATGTGTACTGCAGAATGTGCCTTCTCCATCTTTGGATAAAATAATTTCACTGTTTGCGTAAAATTACCTTTGCCAATAGAAGAGAAAACAGATGAATTACTGCACATGGCAAACAAACACTGCCGAAGATATCCCATGCAGCATTAGTAATTCCCCTCTTTCCCCCACCACCACTTCCAAGCCCTCTGCCCCATACAGAATATTTACAACAGCAGTTATGACAATGAGTTCACTTGAGAATGCATGAAACAATTTGGATGAAAAAATAGTAGAAATAATTAAAACAGTCGACATCTGTATTTGATTATGTATAGAGGCATTGCAAGCCATATTTTTTTCCAAAACGCCTGGTATTAGTGCCGTCAAAAAATGGCAACATGCAGAATTTACACTGCGATCGAATTTACAGTAGCAAGAATGCCATCTGTAAGGTGCCAGGCAGAGGCTGTGTACAAGATTAGGAGAAATGTTTTTCTCTTCAAAAACAAATCTGAGGTTTTATCCTGAGCAGTCCTGATGTACTGAAGAACAACCAGCTCAAGGGACTGCCACCAGCAGAGGTCAGAGCAGGTTAGCCCCTCTGGAGCAGAGGCACAACTCCAGGAAATTTTAATTCGGAGATAAATTATGCATGTGAAAGGCCTACAGAAGCGCCACAAATATGCCGCAGTAACACTTCCTCTCTACAGCAGGCGTTCTCCCTCTCCGGCAAGACGTCACATTAAAGCTGCTTTTCCATCAAAGACATCTTAATTCAGATTCCGGACAAATTGCATCGGTGAGCCAACTCTAGTATTTACTTTACTGAATCCAGTTCTCTAAATTGCTGGTGTATTTGCGAGCCTATGTAAAAGTGGAGGCTAGAGAGATAAGGAAACCGGGTTTAGCAGCACAAATGGCAGAACAGAGATCGTGGAGGCTGGTCTCCCAGAATCTGAATCAAAACAGCATCAATATAAAAGCAGTTTCAGTTTTCAAACAAACTTTAAGCACCAACTGGCTTCCTGTTTATGAAAAAAAAACAGGAAATTTTGTTCCGGTTTAATTTTATGTTGATGAAATCAAACCACCTAGCAAGGCAGTGGAGTAGCTTGGCTTTGCACCACTGATTGTATATACATTACAACGTTAATAGACTTATTTATTAGCAACATTATTAGAGCCTCGGAGTTATTAGAACCTCATTAGTGAGGTACAATTAGAAAAGAAAATCAAGCTGCTTCACTCAAGCATTCATACAAAAACCCGCTTAATCACCTTCATTATCGAACTCTACTCCCTGCTGCCTCCATTTAATTGGAATTTTACCATTTTAACAGGATTTGCATTGGCGCAGTTGGTATTGGCAAAGCTAATTGACACTGCTTATGATCTGAGAGAACAGAGTCTGTTGTCCTGAGGGCCACAAATAAATAGACACAAGACATACTTTTCACTATGCACAAAAGCACAGCAAATTGTTTGAACAACTTCAATTATGAATACTGTAAATCATTTTAGTCGACTTTTCCTTCAAATAGAGCTGAACAATTCTAACATACCCAGAAATTCCTAGCCTTCCATGAATGTGTATTTGCCCAACCAAAACCTGGACTGCTATTAGGGCTGATGTGTAGGGATCGCAGATATTACGTGCTGCAGCACTGGCAAGAAAAAGGAAACATTTACAATTCTGCCACAAGATGCGAAAAGAACTGGGAGCTTCTTGACAAAGAATATCTGCAACAATGTTTTTGTCACCAGCTGCAATTAGGACTCCATAAAAGTGGCAGCAATTGGCAAATATTAATAACCAAATACCACTCAACTGAGGAAAACATTTGCCCGGAATTTGCAGTCCGGGATGAAGTGACGACGCTCGCCGCTGACCTCAAAGAAAGCTGCCCACAAAAATCCAGCAATCTGATGTGAATTTCAGCTTACATAGAATTAACAGCACAGGAACAGGCCATTCGGCCCAACCAGTCCATGCAGGTGTTTATGCTCCACTCGAGCCTCCTCCCATCTTTCCTCATCTAAATCTATCAGCATAACCCTCTATTCCCTTCTCCCGCATGCTTGTCTAGCCTCCCTTTAAATGCATCTATACTACTCGCTTCAACCACTCCCTATGGTAGCGAGTTCCACATTCTCACCACTCTGGCTAAAGAAGTTTCTTCTGAATTCCCTATTGGACTTCTTGCTGACTATTTTATATTGATGGCCTCTAGTTATGCTCTTCCCCACAAGTGAAAACATTCTCTATCCACTATCAAAACCTTTCAGAATTTTAAAAAACCTCGATTAGGTCACCCCTCAGCCGCCTTTTTTCAAGAGAAAGAGACCCAGCCTGTTGATCCTTTCCTGATGTGTATAGAAACATAGAAAATAGGTGCAGGAGTAGGCCATTCGGCCCTTCGAGCCTGCACCACCATTCAATAAGATCATGGCTGATCATTCCTTCAGTACCCTTTTCCTGCTTTCCCTCCATACCCCTCGAGTCTTTTAGTCGTAAGGGCCACAGCTAACTCCCTCTTGAATATATCCAATGAACTGGCATCAACAACTCTCTGTGGTAGGGAATTCCACAGGTTAACAACTCTCTGAGTGAAGAAGTTTCTCCTCATCTCAGTCCTAAATGGCCTACCCCTTATCCTAAGACTATGTCCCCTGGTTCTGGACTTCCCCAACATCGGGAACATTCATCCCACATCTAACCTGTCCAGTCCCGTCAGAATCTTATATGTTTCTATGAGATCCCCGCTCATCCTTCTAAACTCCAGTGTATATAGGCCCAGTTGATCCAGTCTCTCCTCATGACAGTCCAGCCATCCCTGGAATCAGTCTGGTGAACCTTCGCTGCACTATCTCAATAGCAAGAACATCCTTCCTCAGATTAGGAGACCAAAACTGAACATAATATTCCAGGTGGGGCCTTGCCAAGGCCCTGTACAACTGCAGTAAGACTTCCATGCTCCTATACTCAAATCCCCTTGCTATGAAGGCCAACATATCATATGCCTTCTTCACCGCCTGCTGTATCTGCATGCCAACTTTCAAGGACTGATGAACCATGACACCCAGGTCTCGCTGTACCTCCCCTTTTCCTAATCTGCCGCCATTCAGATAATATTCTGCCTTCGTGTTTTTGCCCCCAAAGTAGACAACCTCACATTTATCCACATTATACTGCATCTGCCATGTATTTGCCCATTCGCCTAACCTATCCAAGTCACCCTGCAGCCTCTTAGCGTCCTCTTCCCAGCTCACACCGCCACCCAGTTTTGTCTCATCTGCAAACTTGGAGATATTACACTCAATTCCATCATCTAAATCATTAATGTATATTGCAAAGAGCTGGGGTCCCAGCACCGAGCCCTGCGGCACTTCACTAGTCACTGCCTGCCATTCTGAAAAGGACCCGTTTATCCCGACTCTCTGCTTCCTGTCTGCCAGCCAGTTCTCTATCCACGTCAATACATTACCCCCAATACCATGTGCTTTGATTTTGCACACCAATCTCGTGTGGGACATTTCTGATATCATCCTTGTAAATCTTCTCTGCACCTTCTCCAACGCCTCTATATCCTTGTTATAATGGGGCGACCAGAACTGTACACAGTACTCAAAGTGTGGTCTAACCAAGGTTCGATACAGGTTTAGCATAACTTCCCTACTTTTCAATTCTATATCTCTAGAAATAAACCAGAGTGCTTGGTTTGCTTTTTTTTTTAAATGGCCTTGCTAACCTGTGTCACAATTTTGTCATTTGACCCTGAAATTCACTTTCAGCCACGTATCCGCAGCATAACAAAGACCGCTTATTTCCATCTCCATAACATCGCCAGTCTCCACCCTTGCTTCCCTACAGGTTGCGTTGTGGAACTCCCCAGAGCTAGTAATCAATTCACATCGCACTGAAGGGACGAAAAATTCCTCTATTATGCCGGAATATCAATGTCTCCCACCGCCGCCACCCCCCCAAATCTCTGCATCTCTCTTTCCTCCTTCCTCCTTCAAGACGCTCCTTAAAGCCTGCCTCTTTGACCAAGCCTGCCCTAACTTCATCTTATGCGGCTCATAAGAACACAAGAAATAGGAGCAGGAGTAGGCCATTGGCCCCTCGAGCCTGCTCCTCCATTTAATATCATGGCTGATCTGATCTTGGGCTCAGTTCCACTTCCCTGACCGCTCCCCATAACCCTTCACTTCCTTATTGTTCAAAAATCTGTCCATCTCCACCTTAAGTATATTCAATGACCCAGCCTCCACAGTTCTGGGCAGAGAATTCCACATATTTACAACACCGAAAAGAAATTCCTCCTCATCTCAGTTCTAAATGGGCGACCCCTTATTTTGAAACTATGCCCCCCTAGTTCTAGATTCCCCCACGAGAGGAAACATTCTCTCTGCATCTACCTTGTCGAGCCCCCTCAGTATCTTACATGTTTCAATAAGATCACCTCTCAATCTTCTAAACGCCATTGAATTAAGGCCCAACCTGCTAACCTTTCTTCATAAGTCGAACGCTTGAGCAGGCCCAGTGTTGCCTTATCAATACTCCTGTGAAACGCCTTGGGATGTTTCACTACATTAAAGGCACTATATAAATACAAGTTATTGTAGTAGTAGGTGTGCTTGTACTCAGATCTTTGTTTGAATCTGGCGCCAAATCAAGTGAATGTCCAGTGTACAGAAACAGTGAAGTCATCTAGCAGTCTGAGGAGCCAATCACACTGAAGAATTTTCAGACAGCAAACCAGGAAGTAACATTTACAAATTCTAGTTTATTTTTTATAAATTTGAGCGTGCGAATAAAGATTGGATCGTACACATAGGATTAAGGTAGAAGCTGAAATATTAAAGTTTAGAAAAATTTAAACCATGTAATTCTTAATTATATTAAGGGAGAAATTTGACATTCCATTAAATCTAAAATTATTTTTTCAGGTCCAAACAGTTGTTCAATGGTCAATACACCATTAAAAACCTAATACCACCTCTTAACAAGGCTTCGGGTGGAGGGGCCTGGAAGGGGTGGGGGGGGGGGGGTTTAAACAGCAATATTCCGGCATAATAGGGGAAGTTTTCATCCTTCAGTGCGATGGGAATTGATTGCTAGCTCTGGGGAGTTCCACAACGCAACCTGTGGCGGGGCAAGGAATGACTGACCGCAACTTCTGGATTTCTGCGATTATTTGTGCCTGCACTAAATCCTTAAGTTGCTGACAGTTTGAGGACTAATGATGGCGAATGCTGACAGTTTCACCGCTGTTACCGCTGCAAAATCCGGGCCAATCATTCTGAAAAGTCACACGTTGGCTGCGGAGATTTTATTCTGGTCTAAGTTAGTTAATGTGCATAAACACTGCTACAAAGATTGCAAAATAAGGCTTGCAGAGACTGCTTTCACTGTAGGAAAGATTAAAGCAAGACATAACCTCCCCGCCGCCCCCCCCCACTTTTAAATCCTGAGAAAAATTAAATGATAGATGCAAGCAGGAGTGTGCACCACAAGATATTCTTCTCAGATTCAGCTCCACCAGTCTTTCCTGTAAGATTTGCATCCCTTACAATCAGGAGTTTAACTTCACTACCAAATCATGTAATTTCATTTATGCCCCTACAAGCATTTTTTAATCTTCTGAATGGCAGAATGATGGCTAGACTAGTCAGACTAGGCCAATGAAACCAACAGACCGATTTATTTTGCATATAATGTGTGAACAAACAGTAATGTTTACAAGTAGTTTTTTTTTTAAACCTGGTTCATAACACCTGTAACTTAAAAGATAACAATGCACACCACACTATCCTAGTCAACAAGCTGGAAACACTTTCCTGACCAGTAATTTTTCATGCTGGTCAGCACTGAGCTGAAACAGGGATCCCTCACTGCACTTTGCCTGACCTCCTTACCACATCTCTCCAGACTGCATTCCTTTATCATCAACTGAATATTAAGTCAAAGGCTTGACCTCTGATCACCAACTCAGATTCCTATGCCAGGGATTGGCCAGTTGAGCTGACAATCAAACGCATCAGCAACCTATTCCACAGCCTGTTCAGTCTGTTAAACTTTTACTGTGCCAAGTGAGGAACCCATTCTGATATCGAGTGTGTGAATAACCAAGAACTGCTGGAATGTATTTAAAGCTCATCCCAATCGTCTCAAATTAATATATAGGTAACTGGATCTTTGGGAATTATTTTAGAATCATAAATGTGAATTTATATTAAAAACACAGTTTGAAGTACAAGACCCTTCAAAACAAAAGTAGTAAAAAGTGCCGAAACAGGACAGGATGTTACCTGACTTATGCCCTCCAGACTTGTGCTCACAGCCCAAGTCAAGAATGATAAACGTTAGTCGAGAATAAATTAGAACTACCCCCAATTACAATTTAGTCTTCTCTCGACATTCCTGTTCATAGCACAAGAACATTTCTATAGATAAGCAAACTTCCCCCTAGAAACTTAGGCCCCAAGTTTCCACATGATTTGCTCCTGATTTTCCGGAGCAACTGGTGTCGAACGGAGTATCTTAGAAATCGGAATTATCGTCATTTAGTTTGCTCCAGTTCTAGTCAGTTAGAACAGTTTCACTTTGGAACAGAATTTTTTTTTCAAAAGGGGGCGTGTCCGGCCACTTACGCCTGATTTCAAAGTTTCGTGAGTGAAAACTTACTCCAAACTAACTTAGAATGGAGTAAGTGAAGATTTTTGTACGCTCGAAAAAACCTTGTCTACACTTTAGAAAATCAGGCGTAGGTTACAAATTAGGTGTAGGGAACAAGGTGGGGGGGGGGGGGGGGAAGGGAAGTCATTAAATTCTACAATCAATCCTTAGTTATACTTATACAAATATTATACAAATAAATCCAACCTGAATAAAAATGTATAAGTAAAGAAAAGATAAACCATGTCCCTACCTGTGTGAAATAGCATCAGCCTTCGAGCTGCTGTGCTTCAGGCAGGCCTTTCATGTTGGAGACAGGCAGGGGTGTGGCGTCAGTGTCTCGACGGCAGCGGCAGCAAGCTTCGAGCTGAGCTGCAGTGCTTGAGGCAGGCCTTCATTCTCTTCGTGACTGGCCGCGAAGAAGCAGCACCGGACGGACCCGAGGCCATTCGGCCATGAGATATCAGCGGCGTCAGTGGCTGGCCGGCAGCCGAAGAACAGCAGCGGACCGACGTGAGGCCATTCGGCCATAGGATAGCAGCGGCGTCAGTGGCTGGCTGGCAGCCGAAGAATCAACACCTGACACACGCAGCTCTTTATGGTGCTTGAGGCCATTCGGCCACGCTTTAGGGGCGGCGTCAGAGGCTCGACGGCAGCCGAAGATACAGCAGCAGCCTTCGAGCTGTGAGGGGGACTGAGGCCATTTGGACAGGGAGAGGCAGCCACATCGACAGTTTTATATTTAAATTTGCAGAATGGGTGCTGCATTGTCAACACCACGTATTATGCAATGGTTTGCCATCTTTGTTCTTGGTGGACGTTGATCCATTGCAAAGTTGAATTGGCACTCTTATTTCTCCAAACACAAAGTCCTTAATTTGCATGCACCAATGCAGCACCGGTTCTGCAAGTTTAGCAGTGAAAAGCTGAACTCACTGATTTCAGCAGGTGATTTATTCAGCAGTGCTGCTAAAAGCACTCCCTCACACACAGAAATATCAAAAAAAATTAAATTACAAGCCTTTGCAGGGGTCCAAGAAACAAATCTTCACTTTTTCTGCAGTATTTTAAAAAATGGCCGAGTGCCAATGTTTGTGTGAGACTGCGCGTGCGCGCACGCTCCAACGCGCACGCGCAGGGTTGCCGGCACCACGAAGGCCAATTTAAATTGTACCCGCCCCCTGCTACTTAGAAAATCGGCGCGAGTGTTAGGCTCTGCCCCCTGCTGCGAAGAGTGCGCCGCGTCAAGCAGACATCGAGCTCCTTGAATATCGGACTTTTTTTTAGGCGCAGTTTTCGGCGCTAAAAACAGGCGCCCAGCTCGGAGGTGCGCCATTTTCGCTGCGGGACGAAACTTGGGGCCATAATTTTATATACCTCATGAGCTAGTGTGCCAAAGGATCAGCAACTACCTTTCCTCAAGTTATAAGTTGAAAAGATGTACAGGAAGCCCACCGCAAATTCTCGTCACTCCGAAAGGCAGAAAAGGCAATATTGACAGATCATATATTTGAGACTATCTATTGCATGCAATCGGTAAACATACAGATACTAGCATTTTATACATACGTACTTGAGGGATTCCAGTTTTGTAAATGTCACCATAGTTATATTGCAATACACTAAAGTCTTGCATATAAAACACTCTTTACATGCATGTAATGAGTATTATAAATTTAGATGGGGCGGGGGGGGGCGGGAGCCTTGATTACTAATCCATTTGAAAAGGGATCCTTTTCGCAGTGGTTTCAGAACCACTGTTCTACCACACCAGATAGGAATCTGCAAATTAAGCCATCATCGTCCTTCAAAGGATCCATAATCTGGTTAGCTATACTTCAAATGCTACCAAGAAGATTCAAAGTTTCACATCCGGGAGAATGTTACAATTTAACATGTGGTGACGACAGAGCTGTACATTTTCTCTCCACAACTAGGCCAACATTCCAATGCAGTACTGTCGGGGGCGACGTCTTTCAGATGAGACATTAAACCGAGGTCCTGTCTACCCCCTCAGATGAACGTAAACGTTCCAATGGTATTATTTTAGAAGTATTCGTGCAGTTTCCTTTCAAAGCTCATAGGGTGGGGTAGAGCCCACAATAGGCTAAACTAGTCTGTGAAAGGAGTGAGTTTTGGGGCAAAAAAGCCTCCAATCAATTCATGTCATGTTATGGCACTCTGAGCTAATAAATTATAACCTCCTTTCCCCCCCGCCCCACCAACCAACTAGTAAATTAACAAGTGCAGATGGTGGCCCCAATCAGGAAGTAGATTACTGCCAGGCCTGAAGCGCAATCAAGAGCCTTGCTTCCCTCAATCTCCATTTGCAGGCTATACCATCCACTCAATAGACAGAGCCTCGGAGCCCAAAATCAACAAAGCGATACTTTAAAAGAGTGGCGTTTTATACATGAATGCATGACCGAAAGTGAATGCACGAGGAGGGGGAACGGAGGGGGGGGGAGGAGAAAGAGAGAAAGGAGAATCTTGCATTTATAGCACCTTTCATGATCTCAAAGAGTCAGGATGCCCTAAAGCACCTTACAGCCAAAACTTGAAGTGGTCACTGTTGTATTGTAGGATACAACCAATTTGCATACAAGATCCCATAAAGACCAATGAACTAAGTGACCAGATCAATCTAGTTGAGGGATAAACATTGGCCAGGAAACCAGAGATCTCTCATGCTCATCTACGTATAGTGAAGTGCCATTTTAGATGGTGCACTCAAGTTTCTGGAGTGGGAGGAAAACCCACAACCTTCTGGCGCAGAGATGAGAATGCTACGACTGAGCCAAGGCGGACACCGAAGCTTGCTATCGGGCTTTATTCTGGAGCATTGCTTTAAACATAGGAAGCCCAGTTGGCCTCTTCATTTCAGCTCAATTTAAATACAGGTTAAACCTCTCTCGTCCGGAATCATTCCCAGCCACCGGGTGGCACATGCACAGTACTTCGACGAACAAATTGAAGTCCTTCCTCACTGCCAACTCCCGCAATCGCTGGCCTGACTCCGTGATTTACCCCCCCCCCTCCCACAATGATCTCTCTGCCGCACTCCCAGCCCCAAGCCAGCCAGCCCCAATATCCCCTTGCTCAGTACCTGTAGCATCCAATTTAACGTGACCATCCCTTGTCCGGAAAAATCCCTTTTCCAGAATAGTCCAGGTCGCAAGGGTTCCGGATAAGGGAGGCTCAACCGGTATCTGATTTAACATTCGTCTACTAGATAGCAATTTATTCCACACATTAACAACCCTCTGACAATTTCATTCTCATGTCATCTGAATCAAGAATTCTGAAAATTAGAGGTCAACTTCAGGAGCATGCACTCAGGTACAACACACTCACTTGCACAAGTTGACTTTGTGCATCTGCCTTCTTTGTACTAGATGTGCAGCACATCAGAATTTTGATTTCAGTGGTGGTAATACTTCAACTAACATACGCTGAACTAGTTTTCCTTTAGTCCTGTAATTATGGTTACAGTGAAGAGTGTATCTGATTGAATTTAATACAAATCTGACGTTCAATGAATTCAAGTTAACAATAAATGGATAGTGCAATTCAGCAGTATCTGGAGTTTGACTCGAGACTGAAGGGGCATAGAAATAACATTTGGGTGACTCAAAAGTTCCCCGTCCATCGCACAGAACTGTCCACAATTTAAGAGTAACTGCAATATAAAATAGGAAGATTCAAAACAGGTGGCACGTGGGTACTCTGCCATCTTGTTGGGGCTGCACTTGATCGGAGAACAATGTAGACACCAAAAGGAGAAGAGAGCAATATCTCAGCACTGAAATCCTCATCTTGACAGAGACAGAGAGAGAGAGAAAGAGAGAGAGAAAGAGAAAGAGAGAGAGAGAGACATACAGACAGAGAGAGGGAGGGGAGGGGGGGGGAGAGAAAGAGAGACAGAGAGAGAAAGAAAGAGAAAGAGAGAGAGAAAGAGACAGACACAGACAGAGAGAGAGAGGGGTGGTTTTGGTGGGGGAGGGAACTACAAGGAGGCTTTTTTTACAAAACATTTTTAGCAGTAAAATTATTTATTGGAGTACCAGAAAAGTCTATTGTTACAGCCAACACCTTGTAGTATTAATATATTTGAGAACACCCAGCTGGACTTTTGCCACAATATTTTTTTTGAAGATACTTTTAGAACATCACTTTAGGTACCTCCTAACAGTCTCAGTAAATGCTTAGCATTTAGGCCAAATGTTATATGGACAACGACAAGGGCGGCTAAACAGATTTACAGTTGTTAAATTGAATGATCTTTTTCTTCGAGCGCACAAAGGGGCTATTACCATGTTAACAGATCGGCACAAACTGCTCCCAACACCCAGGAGATGCATTCCGATTGGGGCTGAGCACACATTCCAACATATTCCACACACTTCACATCAAATCTTATTACGGTGTTTAAAAAAAAACTTTCTAAATTGTAAAATAGAAAGCTTCCAAGGGGGAGTGCTAATTGTACCTCAGTGATCCAAGATTCATACAGCTTTACAGCATTAATGAAGAAGCTCAGATTAATAGGTGTGTGTTACACATAATTACATGCAGGAAAATGCTGCAATGAGAAATGACAACTGATATGTCCTTACTATACAGTATAAATGCACACGAGGCCCATACTTGAGGAGAAGGTCACTCAGTGACCAGTTACCTTTATTACCAAGACCTCAAGTGATGAAGGTGGGTGGATCTTCCCCTTTTATACCTGAAAGTCCAGGTTAGGAGTGTCTCCCACAAGTTCACCCCCTTGTCAATGTTCTCAAGGTGTACAACTTAGGTCAGCTTATACATGGGCTACAATGATCGTTGAATACATGACAACATTACATTTGATCTTGCAAACATCACAAATAATTATTTTCATTGGAAGTGATATATTCCATCTGTTATATCTTTAGATGTTCTGATAATGACTCCACGAGGCAATGTACTGTACATGAACTGTAGTAACCTTAGTCCATTTAATGTAACGCGAGTGAGGATCGCCTCCCACTGCAATGCCCTTTGGTGGCACCTTAGTGACCATACATCTGGTGTGCAAGTTTCCCATAGTAGTGGCCTCTGGTGGCACATCATATGTAATAGTACAAGCAATAAACATGTTTGGATACATAACATCACTCTCCCCCAACTCCTTAGTGCAAATCGCCTTCATGCATTGACTGTGCTCTGGGCTTAAGCTCTATCTGGTTGACCCTTGGAGGGTCGTTTCCATCTTGGGTGAGTGGTGTTTCGTTGGCAGTAGAGGTGCTAGTGGTTTCTGCTTGTGCGTCCATGACCACTCCATTCTCTCTCTTTCTCCCCTTCCCCCCCCACATATAGGTTATGCCGGTGGCTCATTACATTCATATACATTCAAGTCCAGAAAAAAAAATTGCATTTACATCATTACATTTGTGGTACAGTTTTGAGGCAAGTACATTTGACTGGTGAGGTACATACTTGGAATCAGTACAGGTGTCAGCACCGGTGCGTGAGGACAAACTAGTACCAGAACTGCTGGATGGTGTCCAGGTAGTCTGGTGGCGGCACGGTGCCCAGTGCCAGCAGTGGAAACCCGGTTGGCTCAAGTTGCCTGCTCTCGGGGCCTTTGCCATTGCTCCTAGTGTCGGGCAGGTTCACAGCTGCCCGTGACCTCCCTGTCCTTTCCTTGCGCCCCGGGTCGCTACTGCTCCCGGAGGAGCAGTCGTCTGCAGTGCGCAGGGAACTGCTGACTCGTTTGCCTGAGCGTTATCTGATTTGGGATCCTGGCTGGTCCCGGTCCCATTTGGAAGAACCGTTGCGAGTGACCCTTTGTGGCGATAGGGTCTGGGGGCGGCACCTTAGAACGGTTTGCTCTTTCAGGCTCATGGCGGTTGGTGCCATAAGGTGCCTGAGAGGCGGAGCCGATCAGGGGCGTATCGATACCAGTGCCGTTGCCCTCCTGAGATCGCTTGCTCTGCAGCTCGTCTATAATAGCTACTTGCGGCCACACTCTGTGGTGCATCACTCTGATCCCAGGGACGTAGGCTACAGCATTGGGTAGCTCGCTGGACCTGTGTGCTCCCGATGGGCGTTTGCCCACTACATTAACTGAATGCAGTTGAAATCCTACATCGCACAACGTTTCATACACATTTGTAGATAAACTGTAGCTCCGATCGCAATCGCACGACTTTTCTTTGCTTATCACATGTATAAAACTCTGATCAATTACAAGCTTTACATTTAACTCACAGTTGCTATTACATTGACTGAGAATGTGGACCTGTCCTTTTTAAGTGTGGTGGGTTGCTGGCCTCCTTTAAGAGAGCCTTGCTATTTTTACCCCAATCCTCTTCTCCGTTTGGTGCAACGTGTTGCTCCATCAGCGCTGCACCTCGTGGTCTGGCCGCTGCCATCTTTTTCTTCAGCGCTTCATCTCGTGGTTTGGGCGCCATCTTTCTTCCTACCACGATGTCGACTGCTGTGATCCTCTTCTCCCCGGGTTCGCCTTTGGATCTGATTTTCTTCCTCCGGAGTCCTGCCACTGGAGCCCAGAAGGTGCGTTCGGATCGCCTCAGCTGGATCACCTCCACGCAGTCGTGCTGAGTGGTCTGTGCCTCGGGTGCTGTGCTGGTCTGCTCTCTGGTGCCGGATTCAACCTCAGGTGAGGGCTTGCTTTGTCTCTGAGCACGAGGGACGTCAATCACTGGAGGGATGAAATCTTCCCAGCTCAAATGGATCTTCTCCATCCACCTTCTTCCGAGTAGCGGTGGTCCATCACCTGCAACAATCCACAGGGGTAACTTATGCACCGCGCCATCATGGAGTACCTTTACATCCGCACTGCCAATGACTGGGATAAGTTCATTGGTGTAGGTGCGCAGCTTTTCCTGAACCGGGACCAACTTGGGTCCTTCAGCTTGATTGTACCATAGCCTCTCAAAGACTTCTTGATTCATTACTAACTGGCTGGCCCCTGTGTCCACTTCCATGAAGACTGGAACGCCGTTTATCTTGACTTCCATCCTCAACGGGGAACATTCGGTGGTGCAGGTAAACATGCCATACACCTCATCGTGGGGCCGAGCTGCCTCTCTGACTATCGCTTCATAATCTGCGCTGGAATCATGGCTAACTGCAGACTCTTCATCAACACAGTGAGTCATATTTCTTTTACACATTCGCTGGAGGTGGTTCTTTGTGCTGCAGCCTTTACAAACATAGTCCTTAAAACGGCACTGGTGAGCCCTGTGATTCCCTCTGCAACGCCAGCATGGTGCTATTCGATTAGCCCCCCTCGGCAGACTCTGAGTTAAGGGACTCGGGGGGCCTGTTCCCTTTCCCGAGGAAATTCACGTTCTACAGTCCAACCTCTAAAAGGCGCCATTCTGTGCACAGTACTTGCCGGGTTTGAGTCCCGAGGATGAGTCATCTGCCTAGAACCGCAGGTCGAGGTCATGAATGCCTGGCTCATGGTGATGGCCTTCTGCAGTGTGACTGTCGTATCCGCAGATAGTAGTCTGTGAAGAAGGCCCTCGTGGCTGATTCCGATGACAAAGATATTCCGCAGCGCTTCGGTGAAGTGGTCGCCGAAATCACACGGTGCCAACAGCCTCCTGAGGCCTGAAGCATATTTCGCGATTTCCTGGCCTTCGGGCCGCTGGTGGGTATAAAACCGGTATCTGGCTGTGAGGATGCTCTCTTTGGGCTTGAGTTGTTCCTGGATCAGTGTTACAAGCTCCTCGTACATCTTGGTCGTTGTCTTCGTTGGTGCCAGCAATTCCCTGATGAGGCCATAGACAGTGGCCCCACAACTGGTTAGCAGGATAGCTTTGCGCTTAACAGCCAGTGTGGCTGGATTATCGCTTGCCAGGTAGTTTGCTGTGAAGAAATGGTCGAGCCTCTCCACAAAAGGCGTCCCAATCATCACCAATGACGAACTGCTGCAATGTACCAGGGTTAGCCATTTTCGCGTGAAAGTCCGTAATCTCGTCGCCAATTGTTATATCTTTAGATGCTCTGATAATGACTCCACGAGGCAATGTTTTGTACTTGAACTGTGGTGACCTTAGTCCATTTAATGTAACTTCGGAGTGAGGATCACACATGGTGGCCTGCCTTTTATACTAGGCCTGGCCCATCTGTACAGGTAACCTACAAGTCTCCCACTGCAGTGTCCTCTAGTGGCACACCTTAGTGGCACAGCTGGTGTACAAGTTTACCATAGTAGTGCCCTCTGGTGGCACATCATATGTAATAGTACAAGCAGTAAACATGTTTGGATACATGACACCATCCACACACATTAGATTTAAATAAAGAATGCAATAGCAACAATTGTTCAGCAAATAGCATAAATCTTCATTTTAAGAAGGTTGCATTCATCACAAAACAAACACGAGGTTAAACTTGTAACTTCAACTCTTGTGCTACTAGACAGAACCCACACACAATAGTGAAGGAGCAGCTCAATTAACACATTCTGCTGAGCTTCTCCCCACAGCAACGCAGTTAGGTCAGATGTCCGGTGGAGAGCAAGCACCCTTCCACTCACCCAACCACTACAAGGAGTGGAGTAGGGAGAAGAAATCATAGGGCTGAGTGCCAGACTGTTGCACACCACTTAACAGCTTAAAATAAGCATCGACAGAATCCAAGAGCAGCCTCTTTACCTACCTCAAACACGAGGATCAAAACGAAGGAGGGTGGGGGACCTTTGTATAAAAAACACTACACAAATTACAGAAAATGGTTAAACTCAAATCTATAGTCTCAGCTCCAGTACTTTCGCTTAAATCAATTTGATTTTGGGGATGTGGGGGAGGGAAAAAAGGAGATACATGTTTAAAGTCACAATTAACTCAAATTTCCAGTGTATATTCAGACTACAATATACAGTTACTGATGTGTCAGTGCTCACTTGTTCGCATTCCTTAAATTGTAACACTGCAGATTAAAGCAGATAATATGGAAGGTTCTCCTGCACAAATATAAATTTGGGTCAGCGAGGGAAGTGCAAAACGCTCATTCTAAATAGGGAGCTTAGTTTTTTTTTTAAATCAAGGTTGAGGCAATAGACGTGATTGCTTTCTGTAGCTTATTTGCTGCTGTGAGCTGAATTCTGCCATCCAGATGAGCAAGATGGACTGGTGCCAGCTCATAGCAAAATCCCATTTAATTATTTAATTCATATCTTGTTTGCATCTAAACTTCCATACCCAATCTACCATGCCCATAATTTGCAATCACTAACCTTCCCAATGCACAAAAAACAATGGCGCACAATTGGATAAAACAGACTAGAATTACTCCAATTGCTTCCACCAGAATACACTGTGAATCAAACCTTCAAATACTTTACAGGGCAGTCTCTTTACCAACTAAGGGGAAAGCCATCAATTGGTTCTACAAATGAGGTTCTTATTTTCTTCCCCAGCAAGTCTGAAAAGCATTCGGAGAATGCCATTCAATGAATGTATGCAGCAGGTCCACAAACAAGCAGCCCTCAATGCCATAGAGCAGTGGACACCCTTCCTGATGGCACTTCTTCCCCTGTAACCATTTGTCAGGATTATGTTGTCAAACAATTGGAATTCATCAACTCAAAATATTTTAAATCACCATAAAA
This sequence comes from Pristiophorus japonicus, assembly GCF_044704955.1. Taxonomy (NCBI): domain Eukaryota; kingdom Metazoa; phylum Chordata; class Chondrichthyes; family Pristiophoridae; genus Pristiophorus; species Pristiophorus japonicus. Next base: position 22,848,701 of record NC_091989.1, on the reverse strand, counting down.
AGGCCATGAATGCATTGCCCCAGAAATGATATCAATTCACACTGTAGCAGCAAGAACAGTTTGCATTTATAATAGAGCCTGCAATGTGGTAAAGCATCCCAAGGCTCTTCAACAACAATTTGTATTTATATAACACCTTTTAGTAAACCATTCCAAAGCACTTCACAGGAGTGTTATAAGACAACAATTTAACACCTAGCCACACAAGAAATGATGGCAGATGACCAAAAGCTTGGTCAAAGAGGTATATTTTAAGAAGCATCTTAAAAGAGGAAAGAGGTAGAGAGGCGGAGAGGTTTAGGGAGGGATTCCAGAGCTTGGGGCCCAGGCAGCTGAAGGCTCAGCCACCAATAGTTGAGCAATTATCATAGTGATTATCTGCACAAACGTGATCCTTCTGCACATGCGTGCTGTCGGATCCACATTTTTGCACATGCGCATCCCCATCCCCTTCTGCGCATGCGCGCTGGCACCAAAGTCCAGCCACACATACGCAGCGCCTCACAGTGGCGGCCACAGCATGGCCCCACATTTTGTTCAGCTCCATGGATCAAGGCCCCGGAGGGACTGGGGAATCGGAGGGAGAGGAGAGAGGAGAGAGGTGGTCAGGAACTCGGTGGGGGGGGGGGGGGGGGGGGAGGGGGGGGAGGGGTAAAGAGTACAGTGGGATGGCGGAAGAACATGATCCAGTTCTATAAGTGGGGTTGAGAGCGAGAATGTGATCCAGATGGTAGGTCCGGAAGTCACAACACTGTCACTATTCACTTCATACCCAATAAGCCAGTTAACAATCCGTGACCCACACACAATGCCCCATCTATGGCGCGGGGATGGGGAGTGGAGGTGGTCAGGAACTTGTAGGGGGGAGAAGTTCTTAAATCTGTGTCAGAGGCACTTGGGTGCTGGGGGCAGAAACTTATTTGAAGGGCTGGGGGAAGGTCTTAACCTGAGAGAGTGAGCCCTGTGTTTCAAGTGAACTCTGTTCTGTCTGGAGTCGGCAGTCAGAATGACTAATTACACTTTGCAAAGAGAAACTGCTGGGAGTGTCTTATCCTCCAAGGGGTCCAATCAGCAATCAGGACTGGTCATCAAGGGGATCCAATCAGAGCTTTAGGTGTTGCAAATAAATGCACCCATATAATCATGGATGCTCAAAAGGACAGAATTTGAGGAGTGCAGATATCTTCGGGGTTGCAAACAGTCTGATTCAGCCTCAGACAGATGCTAGGGAGAGGGATAAAATAGTTGGCTAGGGAACGGAGTTTGTGGCGGGGAGACAATGGCTTCAGTCTTACAAATATTTAATTTGGAGAAAATTTCTGCTCATCCAGTACTGAATGTTGAACAAACAGTCTGACAATTTAGAGACCGTGGAGGGGTCAAGAGAAGTGGTGGAGAGGTAGAGTTGGGTGTCGCCGGCGTACATGTGGAAACTGACATCATTTTTTCAGATGATGTCGCCAAGGGGCAGCATATAGATGAGAAATAGGAGGGGGCCAAGGACAGATCCTTAGGGAACACCAGATCTAACAATGCGGGAGTGGGAAGAGAAGCCTCTGCAGATGATTTTCGGGCTACGATTAGATAGAGAAGAATGGAACCAGGTGAATGCATTGCCACCTAGCTGGACAATGGTTGAAGATGGATGGACTGGTCAACCATGTCAAAGGCTGCAGACAGGTCAAGAAAGGATAGCTTATCTTTGTCACAGTCACAAAGGATGTCATTTGTGTCTTTGACAAGAGCCGTTTCGGTATTGTGGCAGGGGCGGAAACTGGATTGAAGGGATTTGAACATGGTGAGGGGGGGGGGGGGGGGAAACAAGGCAAAGGAGGAGATCAGGGTGGACGAGCAAAAGCTTGGTAAAAGAGATGGGTTTAAGGAGGAGGGGAAGGGGCAGGGGAGGGGGGAGATGTTTGGGGAGGGAATTCAAGGGCTTAGGTAGATGAAAACATCATCAATAGGGAGGGGGGGTCTGACAAAGGGAGGGCTGGATGCACAAAAGTCTAGAGTTGTAAAAAGAGAGTTCAGGCAGAGAGAAGAAAATAAGATGAGTGTGTTAGGACAGGAGGGAAGAGATGTAAAAATAAGGAAGAGAACTTTAAATTGAAGACATTGGGGTCTGGAATGCAATGCAGCTTAGCAAGATCAGGAGTGATGGGTTAGTGTGACCTGGTGCCCAGATATGGGCAAAAGCGTTTTTGATGAGCGGAAGTTCATGGAGGGTGGAGGATGGGAGATTGGCCTGGAGAGCACTGGATAATAAGTCTGAAGGTGAAATGTACATGGATGACTGTTACAGCAACAGATGAGTTGAGATTGATTGGGCCAGCCATTACAAATTTGAAGGTAGGTAGTTTTTGCGATGGAGAGAATATAGGGTTGGAAACTCAGCTCCGAGTCGAAAGGTCTGGTTCAGCAGGTGACAGTGGCCAGGGATTGATATGGAGTCAGTAAACCCACCATTCCCAGAAGCAATGAGTTCAACGAACAGCAACAGGAGTTGCTATCAGAGCAATTGAAAGGTTATTGATTATGACAATAGGGCATAACTGCAATAGCAAAAGTAAAATATTTAAGCTACGTTAGAAATCAGATTGCCATTAAGGACTGCAATGGGGTGTTGAAGAGTTCATCTGGAATTCCAGGATATGGCAGAGATTTAAAATAGTCACTTTCCATCAGTCTTCACTCCCATAGACGATGCTCAGTTACCAATAACACTGTACAGTTGACTCTAAAATTGTAAACTGTGTTCACATTAGTATTCTGGACAGTAGCAATGTGCCCACAGGAAACCTTGTTAAAATGGCATTTCAAATTTTTAAAAATTGGTTCTTGACCAGTGAAGAATAGTATATATCAAAGTGAGTTCACATATAGTCCTGAATAGAACAAAAGGGCTCAAAACAGATCAGGCTGCTGGTTCTGATGGCATTCATCCAAGGTGGCTCAAGGAAATGCGAACCATGGGGCAGGCTCGATGAATCAGCTGGTTCTCCTGTCGGTCATCCGAATGTTTGTATTTATGAAACGAATTTTACGCAACTTGGGTTAGTTCATTCAGTGACAACCGAGTACTGAGCCCGGTATCTTCAACCAACTCCTTCAAATGCAGAAATAGAAAGTTATTTATTTTTGCTCCTTGGAGAGCAGAAACTGATTTTCAGATTAAATTGCAGGAAACTGAAGTGAGGCTTTCAATGCCTTTTCGCTGATCAAATTCAGGGAATGAAAAATATATACTATTCTTCACTGGTCAAGAACCAATTTTTAAAAATTTGAAATGCCATTTTAACAAGGTTTCCTGTGGGCACATTGCTACTGTCCAGAATACTAATGTGAACACACTGCAGGTTATAAGCTTACATAGGAAGCATTCAAATGGAAAAAAAATCTCAAATTGTATGCGACCACTCAACATTCTCTTCAGCCTGCAGTTTTTATGCAATAAAAACAAAACTCATTGCATTAAATAAGCAGGGGTTGCACAAAGGCAACATCTGCGCAATTATTCCAATTAGAGGATTATCCAAGTTAGGCACGATGGGACAAAGATTACAAATATATCATGTCAGACACGCATTTATTCCAATCTACAAAAATGGCACTCTTAAAATGAAGGACTTGCAGAAATCCTCAGATAGAGAGTTAAAACAGAAAATTCTGGTAACACAGAGTTAAGCCATGCAACATCTGAAAGGGAAAAACAGGTTAATATTTCAAGTGTGACCCTTTGTCATAGTCAGGTTGGAAATGGCAGTTTATGATGGGGGAGATTTAATAGGTGTGCTCCAAGTTATGAAGGGATTTGATAGAGCAGATAGGGATAAACTGTTTCCACTGACAGGAAGGTCGGTGACCAGAGGACAGAGATTTAAGATAATTGGCAAAAGAACCAGAGACACGAGACGAGAAGAGAATTATTTTTTTAACGCAGCAAGTCATGATGATCTGGAATGCAGTGCCTGAAAGGTGGTGAAAGCAGATTAAATAGTAACTTACAAAAAGGAATTGGATATACAGGTATAATTGAAAAGGAAAAAATTGCTGGGCTATGGGGAAAGAGTAGGGGAGTGGGACTAATTGGATCGCTTTCAAACAGCCGGCACAGGCACGATGGGCTGAATGGCCTCATTCTATGGTGAGATGGCAAAAGATAACAAGTGCACACAGGTTGACATCAAGACCTCAAGAGCCTGCAAAATAGATTTCAAAATGCAAGAAAATACAAAGTATTGTTTATAACATGAAAACAAATTCAGTCACACATGATTCCAAGTGGAAGAGATGGAAATCCAGCAGTAAAAAAAAAAACATCTTGAGTTATTGGTTAATGTTGGCTTTAGAGTACCCAGGAGGAAGAGGAAACATTGATCCTGAAGTCTGCGTGGAGCTTGTTCAGAGAAGTGTAGGCGAAGGACATGGTCAAAGCAAGAAAAGAAAGGAAAATTACAACAGTGTACATATGCAACAAAAATTAACTTCTTGGTTTAAAAGTCGAATTTCAATAACCCAAGGATGATTTGGCAGCAACTGCATTATTTCAGCATCCTCGTACAATCGGGTTCAATAACACTTCCAAGCACATGCTCAAAGTCTACACTTTTGTAAAATGCAGTCAAAAGCAGTTATTGAAACTCAAAGGGTCCATGATATCAAGAGTCACTTGTCAAAAGTCACTCATTACTTTTGGATGCCATATTCAAAATCTCTTCTGCTGAAAAATCCAACTCTCTTTTCCAAAAAGTTATTGCTAATGTCAAGTGATAAACATAACTTCACAGTTAAATTTATGATTCAAACTATATGAAAGCACTCCAGCTACCAACAACAGGAACACAAGCCATATCACATCAAACTAAATTAGTTTTGGACAGAGTTTTGGATCTCAGAACTCTTGAGATCAACAAACATCAAATCCCATAACATGTATAAAAGGTTTATCGACTACATGTCAAACATACCAACTTCAATCTACTCCACAATACACAAGCTTACATTAATCGTAATACACAATAAAACACTTCCAAACTAAAATATTAAGTGATAAACCAATTTCTCCCCTTCAGGTTTACAAACTTTGGCTTTACAATTTCAACCGTTTATAAAAATCAGAATCCACTATAGTTAAACTCCATTCCAAGTTTCTCCACTATTTGTTAATAGACCTTCAGCCAAAACCAGGTCCATTAAGATCAGCAATCCCAGTCCACCTACTCTAATTAGCTGAACTAATAGTTGCACGAAGATTAAGGAGGATAGGACAAGAGGGGCAACTTTAGACAACGTATTGAAATAAACAACCAAAAAAAAATCAAGCACAAAAAAAAACTCAACTCAATTTAAAATGCATAAAGAATTAGAACACACATTTAACAAGACCACCAAACAAGCAAAAGTGCATTTTAATTTTCAATTCCAACTGAATATAAAAATTAGACTTTAGAAAAAGTTAATGAACCATTAGATTACGATTCTAAAATGTGTTCAATATGCTTGAAATAGCATATTGATTCATAAAATATAAAAATAAAGACTTTGAAATTGCTATTAAGATCAAGTCTCATTAAGTTTTTTCATATCCAGCTTCAGCATGCAGAGCTAGGGTATTAGCACCCAGCGTCAAGTGCATTATAAAAGCATTATGCTGTATAGCATTTAGGGAACTTCAGGTAGATAGCAATGTAATTGTCACTCAGTATCAATATACTGCACAGTACATCAATCTAAGAAAATGGGTACCAAATGCATCAACAATTTAGTGCTAGTTGTTAAATTGTGTGTTTGTTGTTTCAATCTCTTCCTGCTCCAAAATGAATCAAGCCAAACATGCACTCTCAGCATTAGTGTGGCTCAGACCCAGATCATTTTTTGGAAAACCCAATTAACATTGCTCTTTCAGGAAGTTCGAAACTCCATCGACCATCCCCAAGCACTTTTCAAATTTCCTTGGAAGACCAGCACCTGGGGGCTTGCGGGAAAAGGGAAAAGGGAAAAAAAGAGCACTAATCAGGTCATTCACACTTCCTTGGAGCCTGCTAGACAGCAGTGCTGTCACTGGCTCGAGAGCAGGTGTCCATTGTGTTGTCATCTGGGAAAGGTGTACAGCAGCAGTGGAAGAGCACAGGAGAAAATAGGTTACAAAAGAGATACAGCAACTTTAATACAAGTGTTTACTGGTGTGCTTGAATACAGATGTCAAGCACTGTCTCTTAAGCCAATAGTTCGTTCTAACAGTAGGAGCCATAAACTTACATTACCAGCAATTCAATCAAAAGTAAACATGTACAATACAAGCTTTCGGCTCAGTGGGCAAGGAATTTTGGATCAAGGCCAATTTCACTGCTCATCACAGAAGGAGAATTTAACTTCAGCTGCACTGACCTCTAGGCGGTTAACCAGTAGCTGTAACTTACCCAAAGGCACAATCTTCCGCTCTACAGACTGAAGCATTCAGAACAGGAAAGAAATTAGCTTTAGTATAAGGGTACATGACCAGCATATCCCTCCCCCACCTCCTCTGGCTATAAACTCACCAATAATGAGAGTAGACAACATTTTTTTTTATACATTAACCTTGACTTGAGCATTTTCATATGGTTTAATTGGGTCAACATCCCAAATCCCATAGGTCCTTCAAGGTAAATGCTAAATATATTCAGAAGGTTATGACACATGGATGTTCAGTACATTTCAATTTGACAAAAATTGGTTTCAAGGACTGTAATGCATGCCACAGTAACTTTGTCGAGTTAATATCTCTTCCTGAAGCAAAATGTGTCCGAGCCTCAAATTTTTGTGGGAGCTGGAATTTTATTTGGGCAATACCCCCTTACCACCTCTTCTCTTCCTCGACTTCTGTGTCTCCATTTCTAGGGATAGACTTTCAACCAGTATCCACTATAAGTCCACTGATTCCCAGCTACCTGGACTACACTTCCTCCCACCCCGCATCCATTCCATTCTCCCAGTTTCTCCATCGCATCTGCTCCGACGACACCTTTCACACTAGTGCCTCTGACATGTCTTTCTTTTTCCTCAACCGAGGATTCCCTCCGCCGTGGTTAACATGGCCCTCGCCCATGTCCGTTCTACTCTCACCCCTTCCCCTCCCTCTCAGAACCACGACAGGGTTCTCCTTGTCCTCACCTTTCACCCCACCAGCCTCCACGTTCATCGGATCATCCTCCGCCATTTCCACCACCTCCAGCGTGATCCCACCACCAATCACATCTTCCCCTCCCCTCCCCTCAGCGTTCCAAAGACCGCTCCCTCCGCAACACCCTGGTACATTCCGCAGTCACCCCTAGCAACCCCTCCCCCGACAAGCGCAGGATGCAACACCTGCCCTTTTATCTCCTCCCTTCCCACTGTCCAGGGCCCCAAATACTCCTTCCAGGTGAAACAGCGATTTACTTGTACTTTCAATTTTAATATACTGTATTCACTGCTCACAATGTAGTCTCCTCTACATTGGGGAGACCAAGCACAGATTGGGTGACCGCTTTGCTGAACACCTCCATTCAGTCCGTAAGTGTGACCCTGTCACTTTAATTCTCCACTCCACTCCCATTCTGATATCTCCGTCCTCTGACTCCTCCATTGTTCCAATGAAGCTCACCACAAGCTCGAGGAACAGCACCTCATCTTTCGTTTAGGCACTTTACAGCCTTCTGGACTCAACATCGAGTTCAACAATTTTCAGAGCGTAACTTCTGTCCATCTTTGGCTCCCTTTCATTTCTCCCGCCCCATCTTATGATTTTTTTCTTCTTTATTCTCTCTTTCTTTTCTCTTTATCTATAATGGCAGCTGGCCATTACTACGCCATTCACACACTATCCAGTTTTCTAACTTCCTTCAGTTCAATTCAGCCATCACCCCTTTTGTCTCTCTAATCTCTCCTACCTTTCACCCTATCACAGACCTTCCCTTTTGTTCTTTCTTCCCCTCCCCCTTTCAGTGTTCAAGAATGTGCCATCTTCAAACATTCAGCAGTTCTGTTAACGGGTCGTCGACCCGAACGTTAACTGTTTTTCTCTCCACAGATGCTGCCTTACCTGCTGAGATTTCCAGCATTCTGTTTTTATTCCTTTATTTTTCCCCTCTTGCTCACTCCTAATGATGCTTTGTATTCATTTATTATGCCTTTCCACTTTTAAGTCGTAAGAGTGGGACTTTCCTTCATATAGCTCAGAAACTGAAATTGTAAATGCCTTCGTCAAAATCTATCCATTTTTTGGTATGGGGAGGGCAGGTTAAGAATTCAGTACATCAAGAAACCCACTATTAAAGAAGTCATGGTGCGCTTTATAAGTACACTAATTTTAAAGAGAGATTGAAGAGACATTGGACATTAATTCAATATTTTCAGTCAAGGTGACTAATTCGAAAATTAATGTTCCTTGAAATGTTAGAAGAACTGAAGAATCCACTTAGCACACTGCAAGAAGCCTACCCAACATAAATAATTATGAATCTTGGTAATTTTACCTCGATAAAAAGCATTGAACTGAAAAACACCTTAAGACATGATTGAATATCACACATCTGAAGTAGTCATTGCAAAATAAATCTGGCTGAAAATGCCATTGAAACATGCCAACAAACCTCTCAACACCAATCTCTTTCTTAGTTATCAGTATTTGTGATCCAGTATAGAGGAACAAGCCTTGCCTCTACAAAGTACTGATTTGTTGCATAATAATGTAACCTCGACTTGATTATGCCAATGCACATCTGGCAATGTTCCCTCGAATATCCTTCGCCTGCATGGGTCCTTTAAATTTGTTTCTGCTCGGCGGCTGCTGCAGTCTCTCTTCCAGCAGCAGCGCTGGAGGGTGGCCTCGTGATTGGTGCTCGGCGCTGGAGTGTGGCCTCGTGATTGGTGCTCGGCGCTGGAGTGTGGCCTCGTGATTGGTGCTCGGCGCTGGAGTGTGGCCTCGTGATTGGTGCTCGGCGCTGGAGTGTGGCCTCGTGATTGGTGCTCGGCGCTGGAGTGTGGCCTCGTGATTGGTGCTCGGCGCTGGAGTGTGGCCTCGTGATTGGTGCTCGGCTGCGCACCTGCATGGAAAACAGACTCCTGGCTGGCCTTCCACGTTCTACCCTCCAACAACTTGGGTGTCATCCAAAACTTGGCTGCCCGTGTCCTAACTCGCACCAAGTCCCGTTCGCCCATCACCCCTGTGCTCGCTGACCTACATTTGCTCCAGTTGAGCAACGTTTCGATTTTAAAATTCTCATCCTCTTTTTCAAATCTCTCCATGGCCTCACCCCTCCCTATCCCTTGCCTTTAGCCACACAATCCTCCAAGATATCTGCGCACCTTGAATTCTGGCCTCTAGCATGCGCAATTTTAAATCGCCCCAGCATTGTTCGCTGTGCCTTCAGCTGCCAAGGCCCTAAGCTCTGAAATTTCCTCCCTAAACCTCTCTTTCCAACTTTAAGATCCTTAAAACCTACCTCTTTCTGCCCTGATATTTCCTTATGTGGCTCAGACAACGCTCCTGTGAAGCACCTTGGGGCGTTTTACTACGTTAAAGCTGTTTTTGTATAATCACAGGGCAAGGGTATCACAGCGTAACCAGAGTTTCTATTTATTCAGCAGGGCAGGGGTTAATCTATTAACAGTCACCTCTATTAGTGTTGCTTTCCTCCATTGGTAGAGATCCAAGCAAATGGATTCAAAATCCAGATCTTCAGTTCTTTTCTTTCCCTCTCCACCAAACCTTTATTAGATTTAATTTTACACTTCCCATTTTCCCTGCTCCTCTTCAAAATAGTGTCATGGGATCTTTTACGTCCACCTGCGAGAACAGACGGGGCCTCGGTTTAACGTCTCATCCAAAAGACTGCAACTCCGACAGTGCAGCATTCCCTCAGCACTGCACTGGAGTGTAGCATTGTTGTAATGTCATGGCACAACAGCTGGAGCCAAAAGTGGGTCAGAGTCCCACCAACAAATCTGGTTAGCTGTCACTTTAGGCCATGACATGTACTGTGCACATTATAGAGTGTTCAAAAAAAAGAGGCGCCTCAAAGATTCGTGTAAGTACAATTGTACCAAGGCCAGTTATCTTCAATGCATTTCATAACTATCGGTATCTGTAAAGCATATCAAACATACTACACTTTCAAAATAGCCTCAAAAAGAAAAATACCCCATACAAGTAGAGGGAAGGGAATTGAGCTAAAAAAGATCCAAGTACAGGTACAACATCTGAAATCCGGAATCCTTAGGATAAAGTCCGTGCCGGTTTTTGGATTTTTCCGGATTTCAGACAAGAAAATCAATAGTCTGAAATCCAGAATCCTCGACCGAATCCATACCGGGTTTTGAGCAGCGAGGTCTGAAATCCTGCAAAACCCAAAATCCAGCATGGATACAGTCGAGGATTCCGGATTTCAGACAAGAAAATCAATAGATTTCGGACCTCGCCGATACACGCCGCTCCTCAAGCTTGCCGATTCACGCAGGTCCTCCACTCCTCGTCGCTTGCTGATTCCTGCCGTCCGTAGGCCCCCAGCGCTGCGCTTTTTACCAGTTTCCTTGTCCCTCGCTGTCTGATGTCGCCATTTTTGCCGCCTCAAAAATGTCCGGTTTTCGGACGACTCCATCAGCTATGCACAAAATGTCCGGTTTTCCGGATTCGGGACGTTGCACCTTATCAGAAAGTTTCACGAAGACAACAACCTAAAGTGCCATACATCTTCTCATTGCTATCTCGATCGTCTCAACTCTACTAGCACGCATACTGATCTAAACAAAGAGTAGCAAACAAAGGAAGCAAAGAGTAGGAGTAAATGGGAACTTTTCAGAATGGCAGGCAGTGACTAGTGGGGTACCGCAAGGTTCTGTGCTGGGGCCCCAGCTGTTTACATTGTACATTAATGATTTAGACGAGGGGATTAAATGTAGTATCTCCAAATTTGCGGATGACACTAAGTTGGGTGGCAGTGTGAGCTGCGAGGAGGATGCTATGAGGCTGCAGAGTGACTTGGATAGGTTAGGTGAGTGGGCAAATGCATGGCAGATGAAGTACAATGTGGATAAATGTGAGGTTATCCACTTTGGTGGTAAAAACAGAGAGACAGACTATTATCTGAATGGTGACAGATTAGGAAAAGGGAAGGTGCAACGAGACCTGGGTGTCATGGTACATCAGTCATTGAAGGTTGGCATGCAGGTACAGCAGGCGGTTAAGAAAGCAAATGGTATGTTGGCCTTCATAGCGAGGGGATTTGAGTACAGGGGCAGGGAGGTGTTGCTACAGTTGTACAGGGCCTTGGTGAGGCCACACCTGGAGTATTGTGTACAGTTTTGGTCTCCTAACTTGAGGAAGGACATTCTTGCTATTGAGGGAGTGCAGCGAAGATTCACCAGACTGATTCCCGGGATGGTGGGACTGACCTATCAAGAAAGACTGGATCAACTGGGCTTGTATTCACTGGAGTTCAGAAGAATGAGAGGGGACCTCATTAGAAACGTTTAAAATTCTGACAGGTTTAGACAGGTTAGATGCAGGAAGAATGTTCCCAATGTTGGGGAAGTCCAGAACCAGGGGTCACAGTCTAAGGATAAGGGGTAAGCCATTTAGAACCGAGATGAGGAGAAACTTCTTCACCCAGAGAGTGGTGAACCTGTGGAATTCTCTACCACAGAAAGTAGTTGAGGCCAATTCACTAAATATATTCAAAAGGGAGTTAGATGAAGTCCTTACTACTCGGGGGATCAAGGGGTATGGCGAGAAAGCAGGAAGGGGGTACTGAAGTTTCATGTTCAGCCATGAACTCATTGAATGGCCTGCTCCTGCACCTATTTTCTATGTTTCTATGTTTAAACACTTCCATGCCCAATTTTCAATATAGAATGATACAGCACAGAAGGCGGCAATTCAGCCTATTGTGCCTATGAAAGCTCTTTGAAAGAGCTATCCAATTAGTCCCATTAACCTGCACATTCCCCCTAGCCCTGAAAATTTTTTCCTTCAAGTATTTATCCAATTCCCAATAGAATCTGCTTCCACCACCCTTTCAGGCAGTGCAGTCCAGATCATAACTCGCCTTTGGTTCTTTTACCAATTACCTTAAATCTGTGTCCTCTGGGTATCGACCTTTCCGCTACTGGAAACTGTGCTCCTTATTAACTATCAAAACCATTTATGATTTTGAACACCTCTATCAAATCACTCCTTAACCCCCTCTGCTCGGAGAGGAAGAATACCAGCTTCTCCAGTCTCTCCACGTCGCTGAATTCTTGTATCTTTGATAAAATTCTAGTAAATCTCTTCTGCACCCTCTCCAAGGTCTTCACATCCATCCTAAAGTGTGGTGCCCATACTTGACAATACAACATCTGAGGCTCAACCAGTGTTTTATAAAGATTTAGCGAACATCATTGCTTTTATACTCTCATGCTTCTTTTTATAAATCCACAAATGCTGTATGCTTTAAACAGCCTTTTCAACTTGTCCTGCCACCAAAGATTTGCTTACGCACACCCCCAGGTGTCTGTTCCTGCACCCCCTTTAAAATTATACCACTTAAGTTTCGATTGCCTCTCCTCATTCTTCCCATCAAAATGAGTCACTTCACACTTTTCTGCATTAAATTGCAACTGCCATGCGTCTGCCCACTTCACCAGTCTGTCTAAGCCCTCCTGAAGTCCGTTGCTCCTCACTGTTACTACATTTCCAAACCTTGAAATTATGCCCTGTAAACCCAAGCCCAGGCTATTAATATATATCAAGAGCAGTGGTCCTAATACTGGCCCTGGGGGACTCTAATGTATACTTCTTTCCAGTCTGAAAAACAACTGTTCACCACTACTCTCGGCTTTCTGTCTCTTAGCCAATTTCATATCCACACTGTCACTGCCACTTTAATCCCATGGGCTTCAACTTTGCTAACAAGTCTATTATTTGATACTTTATCAAATGCCTTTTGAAAGTCCCTATACACAACATCAACCACCCTACCTTCATCAACCCTGTTCATTACTTCATCAAAGAACTCAATCAAGTTATTCAAGCACAATTTACCGTTGAACAAATCCGTGCTAGCTGCCATTTTACATTTTGTGACACAATTAATTTTGTCTGTGATTATTGTCTCAAAAAGTTTCCCAGCACCAACGTTGGGCTGACTGGTCTGCAGTTTCCAGTTGCCCACCCTCCTTTTTGAACAGGGTGTAACATTTTCAATCCTCCAATGAGGATGGGCAACTGGGGTTTAGCAGTTTGTTATATTTTAAACGATGAACCTCCAACGGTACAATTCAGAATTGTACAAAACAGTATCTGATTTCTACACAAATGAGTTTCCAGAGTGACATAAGAGGAATATTTTTCTTTTTTTTTTTAAATGGAGCAGCACCCACAGTGAGTTAAGTACACCCACACACAGCACCATTGAAGGCTACCATCCTCAACATCTCTCTGCAATATCAAATGACAAGTTGGTTAATTCAGCTGGTAACTTAATAAATAACATGTTATATTACCCAACAGTGAAGTTAAACCAATATTGTCAAAGGTACCATTTTATATTGTTGCATTGAAGGGAGCACAAAACATGAATGCTTCAAAAGGTCAAGTACAATTTGGTCATAAACTCTTCCCCCATGTTGGTCTCCCGAGAAGGCTGAATAGCCTCAAGGAAAACTTCCAGAAAGATTATTCTGTGAAACTTTTGCCAGACCCCTGAGTAAAAACCACACATCATCAATCTGATATTATAGTCTACATTATTCAACTCGGACAGGTTATATTCAACAAATTACATTTCCAGGATCTCAACAGGATTGGGACCACGGAACATTTGATCAATTAAGTCTATACTTATCCCTCAACCCCCATCTTTTACGAGAGATATAAAACTTTAAAAACAAGCTATATATTTGTTGCAACAGCACAGTAGGATGCAACCAGAGAACTATACGGAGGCAAGCCTCAAATTTGACCCTAATGTTTGCAGTAAAAAAAAACTTGGAGAACTTGTACTGGGGCTCGAACAGTCAAAGAATATTTACCACGGCTGAACACAAGATGCAACAACCCCGATTTAGCAACTTTTGATTAACTCTGGATCTGAACCAATGTATACAAAGGACAAATTTCCAGGCAATGAAACCCATCAGAGGTTGCTCCAAATACTGAACGCAGGTGTAAAGCTCCATTTCACAATCTGCACCCTGCAGATTTTTTGAAAGTAATAAAATGTTGAGGTGCAATTGGGTTCTCTGCCATATCAAAGGGATCATGTACCTATTACATAGCTTTTCTAGGAACAACTTTTTGATGGGAGATGGTCAGCTATCTTGTACTGCGCTCGCTGACCGACACTGGCTCGCAGTCTAGTAACACCTCGATTTTAAAATTCTCGTCCTGGTTTTCAAACCCCTCCATGGCCTTTCCTCTCCCTATCTCTGTAACCTCCTCCAACCCTACAACCAACGTCCCTGTAAGCTACACTACATTCTGCATGGTCTGCCTCCTCCAGTGTGCAGCCTATTTAAATTTTTACGCATGCGCAATATCTACAATGTGAAAGCCGGCGAGACCTTGCAGATGACATGACGGTAGCCACACAGCTTAACAGGAACATTGCCTACATTCCTCAGATTTCTGTGCTCCTGCAACTCTGGCCTCTTGTGCATTCCTGAATTCTTTGAGGATATAACGAGCATGGTGGATAGAGGTGTACCGATGGATGTGGTGTATTTAGATTTCCAAAAGGCATTCGATAAGGTGCCACACAAAAGGTTACTGCAGAAGATAGAGGTACGTGGCGTCGGAGGAAATGTATTAGCATGGATCGAGAATTGGCTGGAGAACAGAAAGCAGAGAGTCGGGATAAATGGGTCCTTTTCCGGTTGAAAATCAGTGGTTAGAGGAGTGCCACAGGGATCAGTGCTGGGACCACAACTGTTTACAATATACATAGATGACCCAGAAGAGGGGACAGAGTGTAGTGCAACAAAATTGCAGATGACACTAAGATTAGTGGGAAAGCAGGTTGTGTAGAGGACTCGGAGAGGCTGCAAGGAGATTTGGATAGGTTAAGCGAATGGGCTAAGGTTTGGCAGATGGAATACAATGTCGGAAAGTGTGAGGTCATCCACCTTGGGAAAAAAAAACAGTAAAAGGGATTATTATTTGAATGGGGAGAAATTACAACATGCTGTGGTGCAGAGGGACCTGGGGGCCCTTGTGCATGAAACTCCCAAAAGGTTAGTTTGCAGGTGCAGCAGGTAATCAGTAAGGCGAATGGAATATTGGCCTTCATTGCGAGTGGGATGGAGTACAAAAGCAGGGAGGTCCTGCTGCAACTGTATAAGGTATTGGTAAGGTCGCACCTGGAGTACTGCGTGCAGTTTTGGTCACCTTACTTAAGGAAGGATATACTAGCTTTGGAGGGGGTACAGAGACGATTCACTAGGCTGATTCCAGAAATGAGGGGGTTACCTTATGATGATAGATTGAGTAGACTGGGTCTTTACTCCTTGGAGTTCAGAAGGATGAGGGGTGATCTTATAGAAACATTTAAAATCATGAAAGGGATAGACAAGATAGAGGCAGTGAGGTTGTTTCCACTGGTAGGGGAGACTAGAAATAGGGGGCACAGCCTCAAAATACAGAGGAGCCAATTTAAAACCGAGTTGAGAAAGAATTTCTTCTCCCAGAGGGTTGTGAATCTGTGGAATTCTCTGCCCAAGGAAGCAGTTGAGGCTAGCTCATTGAATGTTTTCAAGTCAAAGATAGATAGATTTTTAACCAATAAGGGAATTAAGGGTTACGGGGAGAGGGCGGGTAAGTGGAGCTGAGTCCACGACCAGATCAGCCATGATCTTATTGAATGGCAGAGCAGGCTTGAGGGGCAAGATGGCCTACTCCTGTTCCTAATTCTTATGTTCTTATGTTCTTATTATTGGCGACTGTGCCTTTAGTTGCCCAAGCCATAAGCTCTGGAATTCCCCTCCTAAAGCTCACCGTCTCTCTCGCTCGCTCTCCCTTCCCTTAAGACGCTCCTTAAAACCCCTCACCTGTCCCAGTATCTTCCATGTGAGC
Organism: Pristiophorus japonicus; assembly: GCF_044704955.1. NCBI lineage: Eukaryota > Metazoa > Chordata > Chondrichthyes > Pristiophoridae > Pristiophorus > Pristiophorus japonicus. Next base: position 22,832,632 of record NC_091989.1, on the reverse strand, counting down.
CGGTGTCACTTTTTGTTTGATAATGCTCCGGTGAAGCGCCTTAGGACATTTTACTATGTTAAAGACACTATATAAATGCAAGTTGTTGTTGATCAGAATGCTGCACAAAGATAGAACTGTTAGTATCAATCCTTACACTTCAGATGACTTGAGAAAATATGGTGCTCAACTTACTTTATCCACGGAAGTGATGCACGAGATGGATTTTCCACATACAGTAAAGTTAGCCATGATTTGGTTTTCCACCATTCCTTGGTAATGAGAATCATGCACTTTGCAGCTGGTATCTCAATGGTTAATGGTTGTAAAATTAACTGCTTTGACTGCACCCTTTAGTGGGGGTCAAAGCGCGGGGGGTGTGTCGGCGGAGAGTGTAGGTATGTATTCCTTCTATTCTCACGAAGGTTTTCTCGGTACTTGAATTATTAGTGTCCTCTAATTCTGCAAAACAGTTTAGGTTAACCTCATTAAATCTTTCAGCATTTTCAAGGTTGAGACCATATGTTTTGCATTCTAGGTGCTGTGGAGCGATGCAGTCAAACAAGACATGACTGTTAGGGCGGACTGTAGTAACTCAAGGGAGTTTGTGACCTGAAAAACTGTACTGGAGTACGAACAGACAAGTCAACAACTTCCTCCAGTGTAATGTGGGCTTCAGCAACCATTATTCAATCATCATCATAGGCAGTCCCTCGGAATCAAGGAAGACTTGCTTCCATTCCTGAAGTGAGTTCTTTGGTGGCTGAACAGTCCAATACGAGAGCCACACACTCTGGCACAGGTAGAACAGACAGTCGTTGAGGGAAGGGGTGGGTGGGACTGGTTTGCCGCATGCTCTTTCCACTGTCTGCGCTTGATTTCTGCATGCTCTCGGCGTTGAAACTCGAGGTGCTCAGCGCCCTCTCGGATGCATTTCCTCCACTTAGGGTGGTCTTGAGCCAGGGACTCCCAGGTGTCAGTGGGGATGTCGCACTTTATCAGGGAGGCTTGGAGGGCGTCCTTGTAATGTTTCCACTGCCCACCTTTGGCTCGTTTGCCGTGAAGGAGCTCCGAGTCGAGCACTTGCTTTGGGTGTCTCGTGTCTGGCATGCGAACTATATGGCCTGCCCAGCGGAACTGATCGAGTGTGGTCAGTGCTTCAATACTGGGGATGTTAGCCTGGATGAGGATGCTGATGTTGCTGCGCCTGTCCTCCCAGGGGATTTGTCGGATCTTGGGAGACATCGTTGGTAATATTTCTCCAGCAACTTGGTGTCTGCTGTACATGGTCCATGTCTCTGAGCCATACAGGAGGGCAGGTATTACTACAGCCCTGTAGACCATGAGCTTGGTGGCAGTTTTGAGGGCCTGGTCTTCAAACACTTTTCCTCAGACGGCCAAAGGCTGCACTGGCGGCGGTGTGGAATCTCATCGTCGATGCCTGCTCTTGTTGATAGGAGGCTCCCAAAATATGGGAAGTGATCCATGATGTCCAGGGTCACACCGTGGATCTTGATGACTGGGGGGCAGTTCTGTGCGGTGAGGACAGGCTGGTGGAAGACCTCTGTCTTACGGATGTTTAGCGTAAGACCCATGCTTTCGTACGCATCAGTAAATACGTCGACTGTATCCTGGAGTTCAGCCTCTGTATATGCGCAGACGCAGGTGTCATCCGCGTATTGTAGCTCGACAAGAGGTTGGGGTGGTCTTTGATCTGGTCTGGAGACGGCGCAGGTTGAACAGGTTCCCACTGGTTCTGTAGTTTAGTCCCACTCCAGCAGGGAGCTTGTTGACTGAGGTAGAGCATGGCGTCGAGAAAGATTGAGAAGAGGGTTGGGGCGATGACACAGCCCTGTTTGCTCCCGGTCCGGACGTGGATTGGGGCTGTGAGGATCCATTGGTAAGGATCACGGCCTGCATATCATCGTGGAGCAGGCGGAGGATGGTGACAAACTTTCGGAGGCATCCGAAATGGAGGAGGACACTCCATAGACCCTCGCGGTTGACAGTGTCAAAGGCCTTTGTAAGGTCGAAGGTGGCCATGTATAAGGGCTTGCGCTGCTCCCTGCATTTTTCCTATAGCTGTCGCGTTGCAATAATCGTGTCCGTTGTGCCCCGTAGGGGATGAAATCCGCACTGTGACTCCAGGAGGAGCTCCTCGGCCACGGGAAGAAGACAGTTGAGGAGGACTCTAGCGACGACTTTCACAGTGGCTGATAGCGGGGAGATTCCTCTGTAGTTGCTGCAGTCGGACTGGTCCCCTTTTATTTTTAAAGATAGTCACGATTCCTGCCTCTCTGCGATCCCCCGGCATGCTCTCCTCCTCCAGATGAGAGATGAGGTTGTGTATTCACGCCAGCAGTGCCTCTCCGCCATACTTCAATGCCTCAGCCAGGATTCCGTCCGCTCCCGTAGCCCTTGTGTTTTTAAGCTGTCTTATGGCTTTTTCTACCTCGTGCAGTGTTGGGGTCTCAGTGAGGTGGTGGCGGGTAGCATGCTGCGGGATGGAGTCGAGAACACTCGAGTCAAAGGTAGAGTTTCGACTGAGGAGATAGGCAATGGTTAAAACATACAGCTGAATTTCTACATACCAGGCAGTGTCCAAGTAACGAGAAGTTACAGACAACAGGAGCAGTGAATGACATTTCACTATTGGTATTCCATGCAGACAAGCAATCTTATGAATTAATCCTGCGAGTCTCTGCTCATATTAAAATGCCAGACTCGACTGTGAACGGCCATTCTTCTACACTTCCACTCATCCAAGCTTGCTCCCCAGGCCTTCACCTTTTTGCTTTCAGAAAACAAATGGATGCGCTTATTTGTACTGCAAAAATGGCCATCTTGCTCCACCCTTGGTCTACGATTGGTTCCCTTGGAGGATAGGTTTCACAGAAATGTGTAAATGGAACCACGCATCCCAAGCTCTCTGTCTTTGCCAATTGTAACTCGATCCACTATGGCTTCCTGAAGCGAGAGGACAGAGCTCCCCAAAAGACAGCAATTGCCAGAAGTGCCTGACCCCAGTCCAAGTACATCACTCCCCCAGCAAAAGTGCCTGACCCCAGCCAAGTGCATCCTCCCACACCACCATAGATCGGGCAGGCATTGTGTACGGATTGTTAACCGGTTTATTGGGTATGGTGAATAGCGAGTGTCGTGACATCTGGATATCATCCACTCCAACGATGTCCCTTGTAGAGGGTTGGAAGAACGTGATGCATCTTCTTAGAGCTCCCCCTCTCCCCTCCAATCCCACCCATTTTTCTTGAACCCCCCCCCCCCTCGAGTGTGAGGGGGGGGGGGGGGAGGGAGAGAAGAGAGCGCATGGAGGAGTGTGTGTGGGGGGAGGGGGGGGGGGAGGCGCATGGAGAAGTGTGTGGGGGGGGGTGGGGAAGAGAGAGGGCGGGGGGGGAGCGCATGGAGCAGTGTGTGTGGGGGGAGGGGGGGGGAGGCGCATGGAGAAGTGTGTGGGGGGGGGTGGGGAAGAGAGAGGGCGGGGGGGGAGCGCATGGAGCAGTGTGTGTGGGGGGGGGGGGGGGAGGAGTGTGTGTGTGTGGGGGGGAGGGAGCGCGTGGAGGAGTGTGGGAGGGAGGCGGGGGAGGGCGGAGGAGTGTGTGTGGGGGGGGGGGGAGAAGGCGGAGGAGTGTGGGGGGGGGGGGGGAAGAGAGGATTGTGGGGGGGGGGGGGAGGAGGAAGGATTGTGGGGGGGGGGGGGGAGGAGGAAGGATTGTGGGGGGGGGGGGAGGAGGAAGGATTGTGGGGGGAGGGGGGAGGAGGGAGGATTGTGGGGGGGGGGGAGGAGGAAGGATTGTGGGGGGGGCGGGGAGGAGGAAGAGCGTGGGGGCGGGGGAGGAAGGATTGCGGGGGGGGGGCGGGGACGAGCGTGGGGCGGGGAGGGGGACGAGCGTGGGGCGGGGAGGGGGACGAGCGTGGGGCGGGGAGGGGGACGAGCGTGGGGCGGGGAGGGGGACGAGCGTGGGGCGGGGAGGGGGACGAGCGTGGGGCGGGGAGGGGGACGAGCGTGGGGCGGGGAGGGGGACGAGCGTGGGGCGGGGAGGGGGACGAGCGTGGGGCGGGGAGGGGGACGAGCGTGGGGCGGGGAGGGGGACGAGCGTGGGGCGGGGAGGGGGACGAGCGTGGGGCGGGGAGGGGGACGAGCGTGGGGCGGGGAGGGGGACGAGCGTGGGGCGGGGAGGGGGACAGGAAGAGCGTGGGAGGGGGGCAGGAAGAGCGTGGGAGGGGGGCAGGAAGAGCGTGGGAGGGGGGCAGGAAGAGCGTGGGAGGGGGGCAGGAAGAGCGTGGGAGGGGGGCAGGAAGAGCGTGGGAGGGGGGCAGGAAGAGCGTGGGAGGGGGGCAGGAAGAGCGTGGGAGGGGGGCAGGAAGAGCGTGGGAGGGGGGCAGGAAGAGCGTGGGAGGGGGGCAGGAAGAGCGTGGGAGGGGGGCAGGAAGAGCGTGGGAGGGGGGCAGGAAGAGCGTGGGAGGGGGGCAGGAAGAGCGTGGGAGGGGGGTAGGAAGAGCGTGGGAGGGGGGTAGGAAGAGCGTGGGAGGGGGGTAGGAAGAGCGTGGGAGGGGGGTAGGAAGAGCGTGGGAGGGGGGTAGGAAGAGCGTGGGAGGGGGGTAGGAAGAGCGTGGGAGGGGGGTAGGAAGAGCGTGGGAGGGGGGGTAGGAAGAGCGTGGGAGGGGGGTAGGAAGAGCGTGGGAGGGGGGTAGGAAGAGCGTGGGAGGGGGGTAGGAAGAGCGTGGGAGGGGGGTAGGAAGAGCGTGGGAGGGGGGTAGGAAGAGCGTGGGAGGGGGGTAGGAAGAGCGTGGGAGGGGGGGTAGGAAGAGCGTGGGAGGGGGGGTAGGAAGAGCGTGGGAGGGGGGGTAGGAAGAGCGTGGGAGGGGGGTAGGAAGAGCGTGGGAGGGGGGTAGGAAGAGCGTGGGAGGGGGGTAGGAAGAGCGTGGGAGGGGGGTAGGAAGAGCGTGGGAGGGGGGTAGGAAGAGCGTGGGAGGGGGGTAGGAAGAGCGTGGGAGGGGGGTAGGAAGAGTGTGGGAGGGGGTAGGAACGGACAAGTGTGTATGGGGGGGGGGGAGGGGCGTACGAGTGTGTGTGGGGAGGGACGAGTGTGAGGGCGAAGGAAGGATTGTGGGGGGGGAGGGGGGGGGGGAAGTGTGTGTGGGGGGGGGGGGGGAGTGTGTGTGTGGGGGGGACGAGTGCGGGGGGGGGGAAAAGAGTGTGTGTGGGGGGGGGGGGAAGAGGAGTGTGTGGGGGGGGGGGGAAGAGGAGTGTGTGGGGGGGGGGGGGAAGAGGAGTGTGTGGGGGGGGGGAAGAGGAGTGTGTGGGGGGGGGGGGGGGAAGAGGAGTGTGTGGGGGGGGGGGGGGGAAGAGGAGTGTGTGGGGGGGGGGGGGAAGAGGAGTGTGTGGGGGGGGGGGGGGAAGAGGAGTGT